>NW_026552872.1:0-3138 GCF_027596085.1 Anoplopoma fimbria | reverse complement strand
AAAGTGATGCATTTCCATTAAAACACAAGTAAATGAGTCCAGAGGCCCTTACTTGAAGAAACTCATGTAAAGTATGGTTTCCTGTCAGAAAAGACACTTTTGGGGTATTTTAAGGCTGAAACGTCTTTTTGCAGCAGAAAAGCTGTAAATGCATCTAAAAGTGATGAATTTACATGAAAACATAAGGAAACTTGTTATTATGAGTCCAGAGGCCCTTACTTGAAGAAACTCATGTAAAGTATGAATTCCTGTCAGAAAAGACACTTTTGGGGTATTTTAAGGCTGAAACGTCTTTTTGCAGTAGAAAAGCTTTAAATTCATCTAAAAGTGATGAAAGTATCATGTTTTTTCATGAAAACACAAGGAAATGCATCTAAAAGTGATGAAAGTATCATTTTTCATGAAAACACAAGGAAACTTGTCCAGGGCCCTTACTTGAAGAAACTCATGTAAAGTATGGTTTCCTGTCAGAAAAGACACTTTTGGGGTATTTTAAGGCTGAAACGTCTTTTTGCAGCAGAAAAGCTGTAAATGCATCTAAAAGTGATGAATTTACATGAAAACATAAGGAAACTTGTTATTATGAGTCCAGAGGCCCTTACTTGAAGAAGAAATGTAAAGTATGGTTTCCTGTCAGAAAAGACACTTTTGGGGTATTTTAAGGCTGAAACGTCTTTTTGCAGTAGAAAAGCTTTAAATGCATCTAAAAGTGATGAAAGTATCATGTTTTCATGAAAACACAAGGAAACTTGTTATTATGAGTCCAGGGCCCTTACTTGAAGAAACTCATGTAAAGTATGGTTTCCTGTCAGAAAAGACACTTTTGGGGTATTTTAAGGCTGAAACGTCTTTTTGCAGCAGAAAAGCTGTAAATGCATCTAAAAGTGATGCATTTACATGAAAACACAAGTAAATGAGTCCAGAGGCCCTTACTTGAAGAAACTCATGTAAAGTATGAATTCCTGTCAGAAAAGACACTTTTGGGGTATTTTAAGGCTGAAACGTCTTTTTGCAGCAGAAAAGCTGTAAATGCATCTAAAAGTGATGAAAGTATCATGTTTTCATGAAAACACAAGGAAACTTGTTATTATGAGTCCAGGGCCCTTACTTGAAGAAACTCATGTAAAGTATGGTTTCCTGTCAGAAAAGACACTTTTGGGGTATTTTAAGGCTGAAACGTCTTTTTGCAGCAGAAAAGCTGTAAATGCATCTAAAAGTGATGCATTTCCATTAAAACACAAGTAAATGAGTCCAGAGGCCCTTACTTGAAGAAACTCATGTAAAGTATGAATTCCTGTCAGAAAAGACACTTTTGGGGTATTTTAAGGCTGAAACGTCTTTTTGCAGCAGAAAAGCTGTAAATGCATCTAAAAGTGATGAATTTACATGAAAACATAAGGAAACTTGTTATTATGAGTCCAGAGGCCCTTACTTGAAGAAACTCATGTAAAGTATGAATTCCTGTCAGAAAAGACACTTTTGGGGTATTTTAAGGCTGAAACGTCTTTTTGCAGTAGAAAAGCTTTAAATTCATCTAAAAGTGATGAAAGTATCATGTTTTCATGAAAACACAAGGAAACTTGTTATTATGAGTCCAGGGCCCTTACTGAAGAAACTCATGTAAAGTATGGTTTCCTGTCAGAAAAGACACTTTTGGGGTATTTTAAGGCTGAAACGTCTTTTTGCAGCAGAAAAGCTGTCTAAATGCATCTAAAAGTGATGCATTTTCCTGTCATGAAAACACAAGTAAAAAAGTGAGTCCAGAGGCCCTTACTTGAAGAAACTCATGTAAAGTATGGTTTCCTGTCAGAAAAGACACTTTTGGGGTATTTTAAGGCTGAAACGTCTTTTTGCAGCAGAAAAGCTGTAAATGCATCTAAAAGTGATGAATTTACATTAAAACACAAGGAAACTTGTTATTATGAGTCCAGAGGCCCTTACTTGAAGAAACTCATGTAAAGTATGGTTTCCTGTCAGAAAAGACACTTTTGGGGTATTTTAAGGCTGAAACGTCTTTTTGCAGTAGAAAAGCTTTAAATTCATCTAAAAGTGATGAAAGTATCATGTTTTCATGAAAACACAAGGAAACTTGTTATTATGAGTCCAGGGCCCTTACTTGAAGAAAACTCATGTAAAGTATGGTTTCCTGTCAGAAAAGACACTTTTGGGGTATTTTAAGGCTGAAACGTCTTTTTGCAGCAGAAAAGCTGTAAATGCATCTAAAAGTGATGCATTTACATGAAAACACAAGTAAATGAGTCCAGAGGCCCTTACTTGAAGAAACTCATGTAAAGTATGGTTTCCTGTCAGAAAAGACACTTTTGGGGTATTTTAAGGCTGAAACGTCTTTTTGCAGCAGAAAAGCTGTAAATGCATCTAAAAGTGATGAATTTACATGAAAACATAAGGAAACTTGTTATTATGAGTCCAGAGGCCCTTACTTGAAGAAACGCATGTAAAGTATGAATTCCTGTCAGAAAAGACACTTTTGGGGTATTTTAAGGCTGAAACGTCTTTTTGCAGTAGAAAAGCTAAATGAAAAAGTGATGAAAGTATCTTTAAATTCATCTAAAAGTGATGAAAGTATCATGTTTTCATGAAAACACAAGGAAACTTGTTATTATGAGTCCAGGGCCCTTACTTGAAGAAACTCATGTAAAGTATGGTTTCCTGTCAGAAAAGACACTTTTGGGGTATTTTAAGGCTGAAACGTCTTTTTGCAGCAGAAAAGCTGTAAATGCATCTCAAAGTGATGAAAGTATCATGTTTTCATGAAAACACAAGGAAACTTGTTATTATGAGTCCAGGGCCCTTACTTGAAGAAACTCATGTAAAGTATGGTTTCCTGTCAGAAAAGACACTTTTGGGGTATTTTAAGGCTGAAACGTCTTTTTGCAGCAGAAAAGCTGTAAATGCATCTAAAAGTGATGAAAGTATCATGTTTTCATGAAAACACAAGGAAACTTGTTATTATGAGTCCAGGGCCCTTACTTGAAGAAACTCATGTAAAGTATGGTTTCCTGTCAGAAAAGACACTTTTGGGGTATTTTAAGGCTGAAACGTCTTTTTGCAGCAGAAAAGCTGTAAATGCATCTAAAAGTGATGCATTTCCATTAAAACACAAGTAAATGAGTCCAG
>NW_026552871.1:0-567 GCF_027596085.1 Anoplopoma fimbria | reverse complement strand
GTTCACCTCTACAGCTACGTGGGACCCAGCAGGGGGAGCTTTGAAGGGCGGCGGGAGTTCACCTTTGCAGCTACATGGGGGCCCAGTTGGGGGGTCTTTGAAGGATGACAGGAGTTCACCTCTTCAGCTACGTGGGGCCCAGCAGGGGGAGCTTTGAAGGACGACAGGAGTTCACCTCTTAAGCTACGTGGGGCCCAGCAGGGGAGCTTTGAAGGACGACGGGAGTTCACCTCTAAAGCTACGTGGGGCCCAGCAGGGGAGCTTTGAAGGACGACGGGAGTTCACCTTCGCAGCTACGTGGGGCCCAGCAGGGGAGCTTTGAAGGACGACAGGAGTTCAACTCTACAGCTACATGGGGCCCAGCATGTGAGTTTTGAAGTACGACAAGAGTTCACCTCTACAGCTACGAGGGGCCCAGCAGGGGGAGCTTTGAAGGACGACAGGAGTTCACCTCTACAGCTACGAGGGGCCCAGCAGGGGGAGCTTTGAAGGACGACAGGAGTTCACCTCTACAGCTACGAGGGGCCCAGCAGGGGAGCTTTGAAGGACGACAGGAGTTCACCTCTA
>NW_026552870.1:0-5316 GCF_027596085.1 Anoplopoma fimbria | reverse complement strand
AGGAGCAGCAGTTTTCACAAAGTAATACTAATTATAGTAGTAATCTCTTCATAAACACTAACATTTCACCATATTATACCAGAATATACACACAATGTATTTTTTCATCCAACACCTATATTATGGTTTCTTTTTTCTTTTACAATGTAAGAAACAATAATTACTTGAAAGATACATGAATGTGTGAAATAAGAAATCTTCAAATTCTGGTAAAAGTAGAAACTACTGTGCGTCTAACTGTATTTAACATGTGACACTGTTTTACAGTGGCAACAGAATATTCAACAGCCATATGAACCTGGATGGCCACATGCTCCAATAACTTCCCATCAGGAACCAACACGACAAGCGTTTTTCATTCATGAGAAACATTTCTACTGGACGTGACAAATCATCGTTGCTAGATAAAGGCAGACATAAAGCGGGGTCTCAAGAGGTCAAAGCATTACAACTACTGCAACTTGTTTGTTGCGTTTAATTATTTTTCCTCCAAATATGTTAGAGTCCAGATGATCAATATCTCCCACAAATTCTCTTTCTTTTCACATATTTTTCAGACAATTTTCATTATTTCTCTACATATATTACAAGTATTTTCCAACTAATCATTTTCACATATTTTATGAAATTTTTCTGAATTAAAAAGAAATAATTCACACATACTACTAATAATTTTAGGACTTTTGAGGATATATTTTGGATTTATTTACATATTTCTTTATTGTTTTTTATCAAATCAAATAATATAATTTTCCCTGAAATGTTACAAGGCTTTGAGGTGGAAACTGCCGGAACAGATTTTCCAGATTATCGACCTCTTCTATAGTGCCGATAGCAGAACTGTTAACTCTGGACCGCATCAATACTCTTGGTTTAGTGATTAAGAACCGGTTCTTGTTTAGAACAGGATTTTGGGGGCATACTCTGTAGGGACTTGGGAACCGGAGGGTTGCCAGTTCAGGTCCAAAATAAGGATTGCGGTATGGTAGCTGGAGAGTCAAGGTGCCCTTGAGCAAGGCATTTTAGATAACTTCTATAATTATCTGTGCAGTGACGATGTGTTGTGTCTCTTCTTTGGGAGAAGGGAAAAGTGACATGTGCCGTTCACGTGTCACTTTTTTTGCACCCTCAAATCCATTGTTGTCAACTACTTTGTTTCCATGTATGTGGTTCATGTAAACATCATATTCCGTTATATTCTGAATTGGTTCTTATTCTGAATGGAGCATTTTCAGATTAAAACATGTGTGGTATGTTGATGTTCTAAACATGTATACAGCTCATTCACTATATGAGTCTCTATAGAGGTTTTTACATCTCTTTCCTGTTTAGGAGCAGCTCTGTGCGTTGAACACAAACCAACTAGCCAACATTTTGTAAAGGAGTAGAGATGCATGTCCAAAAGAAAAGAAGGAGAAACACACCTACTTTTAAACATGATTTATTTATTTATTATTCCGTGATGCCGGCAAAATGGTAATAATAATAAATAAATAAATAATGCATTAAAAATATGAATGAAAAATATATAATATGAAAAATATAAAACTTTGATTTCTGTCACGTGTTTCTCCTGTTTTTGTTTTAGCTTCTAAACTTTGATTGCAACGTCAACAGTCAGAGGAGTTAGTTTAACGCGTCCTCATACAACTCATTTTTCTTTCCCACGAAAGTCCAACAACTCGTGTAAATTTCTGCTCGCTACAGGAATACAGTCTTTTAAAAATAAACTTCTGTCTTCAAAGATAAATCAGATCAAAACACTTAGTTTTAAGAAAAGATGGCGAAATGTATAGAATTATTGGATCAATATATCAATTATTATGATTAGTTATATTATTATAAATAGTAATATTCAGCAGAAATATATCAATATTAATATAAATGACTGCAGGTAACAATACAGTCTAATACAGTTTTATAAAGACCAAACAACAAACTACAGTAAAGATACATTAAAATACTGCCCTGTAGTAATACAGTTATGTTCTGTATACTGTATATGGCATTATAGTACAATTACAGTAGTTTATTGTAAATACAGCAACTTCCTGGCAACGAGTCCTTGGTAACAGAATTACATCATCATTAGAACTCTCCCCAGGCTTCCTCTATGACATCATCATTAGAACTCTCCTCAGGCTTCCTCTATGACATCATCATTAGAACTCTCCTCAGGCTTCCTCTATGACATCATCATTAGAACTCTCCTCAGGCTTCCTCTATGACATCATCATTAGAACTTCCTTTAATGGTCTTTGATCAGCAGTGACATCATCGGATGTCCTTTGTCCCTTTGAATACTTTAATCATTTCATACTGTATTTCCTCTATAACCCAGTTGACTTCAAGAAGACTTCACTTCACACATTGTGGTCACACTTGTTGGCTGAATCGAAGCTCGTTGAGGAAACCTGTTACAGCAGAAGAGTTCACGAAACCAGAAGAGGTAAAACCAGAAAATATGAAACCAGAAGACGTGGAAGCAGAAGAGGTGGGGGTAGAAGACCTGCTCATCGAGAACGAGTGGTTCCGGATGGAGCTGCAGAGGGCAAAGGAGTGCGAAAAGGAGCTACAAAGGGAGCAAGTGATTGCAAAGGAGTACAAGTACCAGCTCCTGAAGGAACTGGAGAGGTGGAAGCGATGGCCGGCGCCAACGATGATGGGTGGAGTGTGAAAACCTGCGACGCCGGCATGCAGACGCAGCAGCCAGAGATAGACACAGAGCTGCAGGTGAAACTGGAGATAGAAATCCTGGAGCTCAGCGTGCTGCTGGAAGAGGAGAAGAGTTTGAGGAAGAAGCATAATCAGCACCTCGAGAGGATGAGAGAACTCCTGAAGGCTGAGAGGGAGAAAACTTACGACCTTGAGGGGCGCCTCAAGGCCGCAGAACTTCAGAAATGCCAGGACCTCGAGAAGTTAAAGAAAGAGTTGGAGTACCAGAGTGAACTTCTGAACAACACCAACGAGACCATGAACCGGACTTTCTCATATCTCCACAACAATCTGCAGGTGAAGGATGCAAGGATTACCCTCCTGCAACATGACAACCAGAAGCTCAAACAGCAGGTGCTGAAACAGCAGGGGCCGTGTGAGGAGGAGGAGGATGAGGAGGAGGATGAGGAGGAGGAGGAGGAGGATGAGGAGGGAGGATGGAGGAGGAGGAGGAGGAGGAGGAGGAGGAGGAGGAGGATGAGGAGGAGGAGGAGGAGGAGGAGGAGGAGGAAGAGGAGGAGGAAGGAAGAGGAGGAGGAGGGAGGAAGAGGAGGAGGAGCTGTGGAGGAGGAGGAAGAGGAGGAGGAGTCTCCACAGGTGAGCTGTGGATGCACCAGTGAGCCGGAGTCCGTGAAGAAGAAGAAGAAGAAAAAGGACACACTGTGGAGAAGATTCACCAAGCTCTTCGTTTGTGGCTCACTCAAAACCAAAGAAGAAGAATGAGGCTGGAGGTTTGTGGCTCACTCAAAACCAAAGAAGAAGAGTGATGGTGGGATTTTACACCGGCAAGAAGAGAAGATGAACAATGAGGCTGGAGGTGAACTTTAAGCTGCATTCTTTGATTCTGCTGAGTCACCACAGGTAAAATAACACCATGAAATCATATTTGAACCAAATGACAAATATGATTCCATACAGACTCAAACAGCACAGTGATTGTGCAGTTTAAAAGCAAAGCAATGAGTTCAAACATGTGTACTGGACTGTTGTGGACCCCGTTCTCTCTTTAAAGAGCCCCTGATGAGGTTTCTGCCGTTTTCCTTCAGTGAATGAAGGTCTGTGGTAGTTTATCCTCGTCTTCTCAGAGAACCAGGGCCGGGAGCTGAGCGTGATGCCAGCAAAATGATAATAATAAATAAATAATGCATACAAAAAATAATAAAAAATATATAATATATATTATGAAAAATATTATACTTTGATTTCTGTCACGTTATTCCTATTTATGTTTTAGCTTCTAAACTTTGATTGCAAAGTTGAAAGCCAACAACAAGAGTCAATTCCTGCTCGTTACATGGCTATTGAGAGAGACTTGTTCATAAAGTATGATTTATGTGTCTGTAAACAAAACCATACATATTAACACATGCAACAGATGAAATGTATTCAAGGCGTCCAATTGATTTACAGCTCATGATTAGGCTTTTAAATCACATGAAATCATGAAAATATCCACAGAGCTCTGAGTTACCAGATTGGCTTGGACCAGTAAATACCTGCTGCACAAACTGTAACTCCCCCCAAATAGGTGTGTGTATATATATATATATATATATATATATATATATATATATATATATAATATATATATATATATATATATATATATATATATATATATATAATATATATATATATATATATATATATATATATATATATATATATATATATATATATATATATATATATATAACCTGTCAGCATACCTGAAACAACTGGTAAAATGGCGTCACAGTGGGCCTGCAACAGCAGCACCTGTGAGCTTTTTCCTTTAAATTGTGTTTTTTTTGTTACTTTCTTTTACTTATTTAATTTTTGTAAACATTTTTGCACTATGGCAGCGAGACACGTAGAGTTTCACGTGGTCTACCTGCTGTTTTCTGCACTTTTCACCTCCGTGCCCGGAGTCTCAGCTCGCCCAGCCATGGCCCCCTTTGTTTACAGCTGGGGTCAGCTGTTAGCGCTCCGGGACACGGCGTTGCTGCTGCCGGAGGAGAGACCCGAGGTTCCCCGTGAGCTGAGGAGGAGGAGACAGGGATGCCGGCTGGGGCAGAACGCCGAGCCAGGAGGAGACGCGAAACCCGTCCCTCCTCCATCATGGGAAACGGAGGTCTTCCCCCAACAAGATGGACGAGCTATCAGCACTGACTCGCCATCAGAAGGGAATACCGGGAGTGTAGCGTCATGGTGTTCACAGAGACATGGCTGACGGAGCTGGACTCGACACCAACGCTGCACTGGACGGGTCTCCGTGATCATCCGGGCAGACAGGACAGCGGAGAGCGGTGGAGGAAGGGAGGAGGTCTGGCAGTGTTTAGGAATGATAGATGGTGTAACTCTGGGTACATCACTGTTAAGGAGCAGACCTGTACAAAGGACATTGAGCTGTTGGCCGTTAGCATGAGGCCGGTATATTTACCGAGGGAATTCTCGCACGTTATCATGATAGCTGCGTATATTCCCCCTCTGCTAACGGAGAAGCGGCCTGTGACGTCATACGTGTTGCCTCACTTCCGGTTCTCAGTGTAGTTGATAGCGTACTTTTCGCAGCTCCAGCAAAAACTAGTGAATTGTGTGACATTCTTTATTATAGCGGCT
>NW_026552869.1:0-1600 GCF_027596085.1 Anoplopoma fimbria | reverse complement strand
GACAGGACTCGGCTGGAACGCCGAAGGGACAGGAGTCGGCCGGAACGCTGACGGGACAGGAGGTGTAGGCGCGTGCCGGAGGCCGACGACAGGAGGTGCAGGCGTCGGGCTGGAAAGCTGTCCGGACACGTGGAGCCGGAACCAGCGAGACCTCGGCCGGGACCTTCAGTGCGGAACTATGGTGACATAGGTTCAGTCCTCCGGCGAGACGTGCAGTGTGGGGGACTGACCTTCCTTTCCTGCCTCCTTCCTACTCTGGCTAGCTGGATGCTCAGAGGCCCACCGTAAGCCAGGCGGCTTCCCAGGAATGGGTTAGGGTCCTGGGTGGACTGAGGGACAGGCTGTGGTGCAGGCTGAGGGACAGACTGAGGGAGAGGAGACTGGAGGCTAGTGGCAGATGGCTAGGGGTGCCCAGGAAACTGTTGCCCAGGAAGGACAGGATCTGTAGCCCAGGGAGGCTGCCGACTTGTACTCAGGGAGTCCTGTACTTAGGAGCTCTCCTCCATCCCCCTGGATGCAGATGATGCCGTATACAACAGTTCATTCAACTCCTCCTTAAACAATGCTGGGTCCATGTTATAACCAGATTGGGACTGTCACGGGTGGGTGTGACCCAGAAGGTGCAGTGCGGCAGGACACGGACAGGATGCAGGAGCTTTATTGAAAGCGGGACATACAGCAGACAAACAGGCAGGATCAGACAGACAGGCATGGCAGACAAGACAGGCAGTTTCAGACAAACAGGCAGGGTCAGACAAACAGGCAGTGTCAGACAAGTGACAGGTGAGGGTCAGACTCACGTGGGTGAATTCCTACAAGGAGAATGCCAAGCCGTCAGGGAAACAGGCAGGGGATCAGGCAGACGGAAACCAGAGGGAGCGGAGGATACTAGGTCAGGAACAGAAGGGTAAGGCGGCTAACCAGGGCAAAGGCAAGGTAGGAATCTGGTGGTTGGGGACAGAAGGCTGAGTCGTTGACCGGGGCACAGGCAAGGCAGGGAAGTCCAGACAGGCAGAGTCGGTAACGGAAATCAGTCCGGGGAAATTGCTGGAAGGTCTGGCATGAATGCGGGAACTGATCTGGCAGCGAGTGTGTGACTGACTGGGGTTTAAATACTGGAGGGAGGAGGTGCAGCAGAGTGAGCAGGTGAGAGGGATTGTGCTGATGAGGTGGGTGTGGCAGACAGGTGCATTGAGTAATACTGATTAGGTGAGGGATGGTGTGGTGAGAGAGAAGGGGGCTGGGCTGTGAGCTGGAAGTGGAACTGGGAGTGGCTGGAAGTGAACTGAGAGACAGAGTGACAGGCAGAGTGACAGGCAGGTGAACAGCTAATGACAGGAGTGTATGGAAGTAAAAATGTGACAGTTGTCAGCAAATCCAAAGTCAGTGTCTTTTAATCAGTCAGGTACGTCAAAAAACGGTCAAATACAAGTTACGTGACTCTCTCTCTCACTCCGCGTTTCAAACCCCCTTCCAAATGACCGAGGCAGCCCAAACTTCTCAGGCTTCCTCCTTTTATTCAGGGCCTACTCTGCTGATTGGCCAGCTTGAAGATTGTGGAAGCCAGAGCAGCATGACTGGGCTGCACAGGTGGAAACCA
>NW_026552868.1:0-1924 GCF_027596085.1 Anoplopoma fimbria | reverse complement strand
ATTCCTGCAGGATAGTCACTAAAAATTAGGATAATGTGAAAGAATACATAGTTTTACAGCTCCCAAAACCGTCTCTAAACAGCAGTATTTGCAATTTCAGGTCATTTTCAGCTAAAACTGTGGGTATTATTGCACGCAGGTCATTTTCACATTCTGCCAAAAGCTGCTATTTATCACTTTACAGCTCTCAAAACACATTCCTGCAGGATAGTCACTAAAATTAGGATAATGTTCAATGTAACATATTTTACATAGTTTCCATCAATAAACTGGTTCTAAACAGCAGTATTTGCAATTTCAGGTCATTTTCAGGAAAAACTAAAGTTAACAATGCAAAAGGCTACTATTTGCCACTTTACAGCTACCAAAACATATTTCTGCAGGATAGTCACTGAAATGTGGATAATGTAATGGTTTCCATCAAGAAACTGGCTCTAAACAGCATTACTTGCAATTTCAGGTCATTTTCAGCTAAAACTGTGGGTAACGCCACACATTCTGCCAAAAGCTGCTATTTATCACTTTACAGCTCTCAAAACACATTCCTGCAGGATAGTCACTAAAAATTAGGATAATGTGAAAGAATACATAGTTTACATGGTTTCCATCAAGAAACTACTCGTAAACAGCAACACAGACACGGTCTTTTCAGTGGGTAGGTTTTTAACAAAGGTATATTTATTTTATCCAATAACACCATTCACAATGCAGAACCGTCACCATGCGCTCCGGTTGCTGCCCGGCTTCTCGGGCGCATGGTCCATCAAGTTCCTGGCTAAAACGTCACCTCTCTGATGGCTTCCGGTCTCGTTCCGTCGCCACCTCTCTGATGGCTTCGCTCTGTCTCAGTCCGTTCCTCGTCTGTGACTGTCCCTCTCGAACTCCCGCCTGCTACTGCTTAAATACATTCAGCCTGATTAGCACCATGTTACAGCCGTGTTGATTGAACTCACCCCGGCACTGTTCCCATGAACCACTCCCCCATTCTCTGCGCCTGCAGCTGAAAATTAGGACCAATGTGAAATGCCACATAGTTTACATGGTTTCCATCAATAAACTGGCTCTAAACAGCAGTATTTGCAATTTCAGGTCATTTTCAGGAAAAACTAAAGTTAACAATGCAAAAGGCTACTATTTGCCACTTTACAGCTACCAATACATATTTCTGCAGGATAGTCACTGAAATGTGGATAATGTAATGGTTTCCATCAAGAAACTGTCTCTAAACAGCAGTATTTGCAATTTTAGGTCATTTTCAGCTAAAACTATGGGTAACGCCACACATTCTGCCAAAAGCTGCTATTTATCACTTTACAGCTAGCTCTCAAAACACATTCCTGCAGGATAGTCACTAAAAATTAGGATAATGTGAAAGAATACATAGTTTCCATCAAGAAACTGGCTCTAAACAGCAGTATTTGCAATTTCAGGTCATTTTCAGAAAAAACTAAAGTTAACAGTGCAAAAGCTGCTATTTATCACTTTACAGCTCCCAAAACCGTCTCTAAACAGCAGTATTTGCAATTTCAGGTCATTTTCAGCTAAAACTGTGGGTAACGCCACACATTCTGCCAAAAGCTGCTATTTATCACTTTACAGCTCTCAAAACACACTCCTGCAGGATAGTCACTAAGAATTAGGATAATGTTCAATGTAACATATTTTACATAGTTTCCATCAATAAACTGGTTCTAAACAGCAGTATTTGCAATTTCAGGTCATTTTCAGGAAAAACTAAAGTTAACAATGCAAAAGGCTACTATTTGCCACTTTACAGCTACCAAAACATATTTCTAGGATAATGTGAAAGAATACAAAGTTTACATGGTTTCCATCAAGAAACTGGCTCTAAACAGCAGTATTTGCAATTTCAGGTCATTTTCAGGAAAAACTAAAGTTAACAGTGCAAAAGCTGCTATTTATC
>NW_026552867.1:0-1324 GCF_027596085.1 Anoplopoma fimbria | reverse complement strand
AAGTCATAAAGAAATCATAGTTTAGCATGTCAAAAAAAGTCATAAAAATCATAAGCATGTTGAAAAAATGAAAATCATAGTTTAGCATGCCAAAAAAAGTCATAAAAAAATCATAGTTTAGCATGTCGAAAAAGTCATAAAAAATCATAGTTTAGCATGTTGAAAAAAGTCATAAAAAAGTCATAGTATAGCATGTCAAAAAGTCATAAAAAATCATAGTTTAGCATGTCGAAAAAGTCAAAAAATCATAGTATAGCATGTTGAAAAAGTCATAAAAAATCATAGTTTAGCATGTCGAAAAAAGTCATAAAAAATCATAGTATAGCATGCCAAAAAAAGTCATGAAAAAAAGTCATAGTTTAGCATATGTCGAAAAAGTCATAAAGAAATCATAGTATTAGCATGTCGAAAAAGTCATAGTTTAGCATGTCGAAAAGTCATAAAAAAATCATAGTTTAGCATGTCGAAAAAAGTCATGAAACAATCATAGTTTAGCATGTCGAAAAAGTCATAAAAAATCCTAGTTTAGCATGTTGAAAAAAGTCATGAAAAAAATCATAGTATAGCATGTCGAAAAAGTCATGAAAAAATCATAGTTTAGCATGTCGAAAAAGTCATAAAAAATCATAGTTTAGCATGTCGAAAAAGTCATAAAGAAAATCATAATATGCATGTTGAAAAAGTCATAAAAAAACCATAGTTTAGCATGTCGAAAAAGTCATAAAAAGTTATAGTTTAGCATGTTGAAAAAGTCATAAAAAATCATAGTTTAGCATGTCGAAAAAGTCATAAAAAAGTTATAGTTTAGCATGTCGAAAAAGTCATGAAAAAAATCATAGTTTAGCATGCCAAGAATGTCATAAAAAAAGTCAGAGTTTAGCGTGTTGAAAAAAGTCATGAAAAAATCATAGTTTAGCATGTTGAAAAAAGTAATAAAGAAATCATAGTTTAGCGTGTTGAAAAAAGTCATAAAGAAATCATAGTTTAGCATGTCGAAAAAGTCATGAAAAAAATCATAGTTTAGCATGTCGAAAAAGTCATAAAGAAGTTATAGTATAATATGTTGAAAAAGTCATAAAAAAATCATAGTTTAGCATGTCGAAAAGTCATAAAAAAAATCATAGTTTAGCATGTTGAAAAGTCATAAAGTAGTTATAGTATAATATGCAAAAAAAGTCATAAAAAAAATCAGAGTTTAGCATGTCGAAAAAGTCAAAAGAAATCATAGTTTAGCATGTCGAAAAAGTCAAAAAAAAAATCAGAATTCAGCATGTCAAAAATGTCATAAAAAAGTCATAGTTTAGCATGTTGAAAAAGTCATGAA
>NW_026552866.1:0-1311 GCF_027596085.1 Anoplopoma fimbria | reverse complement strand
GTACCATGTCGAAAAAAGTCATAAAAAAGTTATAGTATAATATGCAAAAAAGTCATAAAAAAAAATCATAGTTTAGCATGTCGAAAAAGTCATAAAAAAATCATAGTTTAGCATGTTGAAAAAGTCATGAAAAAATCATAGTATAGCATGCCAAAAATGTCATAAAAAAAGTCAGAGTTTAGCGTGTCGAAAGAAGTCATGAAAAAATCATAGTATAGCATGTTGAAAAAAAGTCATAAAAAATAATTTAGACAAAGTCGAAAAAGTCATGAAAAAAATCATAGTTTAGCATGTTGAAAAAGTCACGAAAAATCATAGTTTAGCATGTCAAAAAGTCATAAAAATGTCATAGTTTAGAATGTCAAAAAAACCATGAAAAAATCATAGTTTAGCATGTCGAAAAAAGTCATAAAAAATGTACCATGTCGAAAAGTCATGAAATAGCATGTCGAAAAAAGTCATAAAAAAATCATAGTTTAGCATGTTGATAAAGTCATAAAGAAATCATAGTATAGCATGCCAAAAAAGTCATCAAAAAAGTCGTAGTTTAGCGTGTCGAAAAAGTCATAAAAAAATCATATAGCAAAAATCATAGTTTAGCATGTTGAAAAAGTCATAAAAAAGATCATAGTTTAGCATGTCAAAAAAGTCATAAATAGCATGTCGAAAAAGTGAAAAAGTCAGAGTTTAGCATGTTGAAAAAAGTCATAAAAAATCATAGTTTAGCATGTCGAAAAAGTCAAAGAAGTTATAGTATAGCATGCAAAAAAAGTCATAAAAAGAAAGTCAGAGTTTAGCGTGTTGAAAAAGTCATGAAAAAATCATAGTATAGCATGTTGAAAAAGTCATGAAAAAATCATAGTTTAGCATGTCGAAAAAAGTCATAAAAAATAATAACAGTATGTCGAAAAAGTCATGAAAAAATCATAGTTTAGCATGTTGAAAAAGTCATGAAAAAATCATAGTTTAGCATGATGAAAAAGTCATAAAAATCATAGTTTAGCATGTTGAAAAAGTCATAAAAAATCATAGTTTAGCGTGTCAAAAAAGTCATAAAAAATGTACCATGTCGAAAAAGTCATGAAATAGCATGTCGAAAAAAATTCAGAGTTTAGCGTGTCGAAAAAAGTCAAAAAAATCATAGTTTAGCATGTCGAAAAAGTCATAAAAAATCATAGTTTAGCATGTCGAAAAAGTCATAAAGAAGTTATAGTATAATATGCAAAAAAAGTCATAAAAAAAAATCATAGTTTAGCATGTCGAAAAAGTCATAAAAAAAATCATAGTTTAGCATGTTGAAAAAGTCATGAA
>NW_026552865.1:0-952 GCF_027596085.1 Anoplopoma fimbria | reverse complement strand
CATAACTGTCTCGAAACTCGATAATGTTCATTAATACACAGTTTACCTCCAGTTTATGCGACATTACTGCCAAAAGCTGCTATGTATCACTTTAAGCCTCCTAAAACACATTTCTGCGGATATAGTCTCGAAACTCGATAATGTTCACAGTTTACCTCCATTTACACAGCCAAAAGCTGCTATTTATCACTTTAAGCCTCCTAAAACACATTTCTTGCAGGATATAGTCTCAAACGCATTAATACACAGTTTACATTACTGCCATTACTGCCAAAAAGCTGGTATTTATCACTTTAAGGCTCCTAAAACACATTTCTGCAGGATATAGTCTCTAAACTCGATAATGTTCATTAATACACAGTTTACGCGACATTACTGCCAAAAGCTGCTATTTGTCACTTAAAGCCCAAAACGAAGGATATAGTCTCAAACTCGATAATGTTCATTAATACACAGTTTACCTGTAGTTAACGCTACATAACTGTCATAACTGTCTCGAAACTCGATAATGTTCATTAATACACAGTTTACCTCCAGTTTACGCGACATTACTGCCAAAAGCTGCTATTTATCACTTTAAGCCTCCTAAAACACATTTCTGCAGGATATAGTCTCGAAACTTCGATAATGTTTATTAATACACAGTTTACCTCCAGTTTACGCGACATTACTGCCAAAAGCTGGTATTTATCACTTTAAGGCTCCTAAAACACATTTCTGCAGGATATAGTCTCGAAACTCGATAATGTTCATTAATACACAGTTTACGCGACATTACTGCCAAAAGCTGCTATTTGTCACTTAAAGCCCAAAACGAAGGATATAGTCTCGAAACTCGATAATGTTCATTAATACACAGTTTACCTGTAGTTAACGCTACATAACTGTCATAACTGTCTCGAAACTTCGATAATGTTCATTAATACACAGTTTACCTCCAGTTTATGCGACA
>NW_026552864.1:0-701 GCF_027596085.1 Anoplopoma fimbria | reverse complement strand
CAGCTACGTGGGGCCCAGCAGGGGGAGCTTTGAAGGGCGGCGGGAGTTCACCTCTACAGCTACGTGGGGCCCAGCAGGGGGGCTTTGAAGGACGACAGGAGTTCACCTCTAAAGCTACGTGGGGCCCAGCAGGGGAGCTTTGAAGGACGACAGGAGTTCACCTCTAAAGCTACGTGGGGCCCAGCAGGGGAGCTTTGAAGGACGACGGGAGTTCACCTCTCAAAGCTACGTGGGGCCCAGCAGGGGAGCTTTGAAGGACGACAGGAGTTCACCTCTACAGCTACGTGGGGCCCAGCAGGGGAGCTTTGAAGGACGACAGGAGTTCACCTCTAAAGCTACGTGGGGCCCAGCAGGGGGAGCTTTGAAGGGCGGCGGGAGTTCACCTTTGCAGCTATGTGGGGCCGAGTTGGGGTGTCTTTGAAGGACGACAGGAGTTCACCTCTAAAGCTACGTGGGGCCCAGCAGGGGGAGCTTTGAAGGACGACAGGAGTTCACCTCTACAGCTACGTGGGGCCCAGCAGGGGAGCTTTGAAGGACGACAGGAGTTCACCTCTAAAGCTACGTGGGGCCCAGCAGGGGAGCTTTGAAGGACGACAGGAGTTCACCTCTACAGCTACGTGGGCCCAGCAGGGGAGCTTTGAAGGACGACGGGAGTTCACCTTCGCAGCTACGTGGGGCCCAGCAGGGGAGCTTTGAAGGAC
>NW_026552863.1:0-34660 GCF_027596085.1 Anoplopoma fimbria | reverse complement strand
GAGAGGCCTAGCCGAGATCAGGCTGCTGTCAGCGGGATGCATGAGCACCACCGCCCGGTCTCCTCTCTGGTCCTCTCATCTCCGACAAACGTCGGCGCTTTTTTCAAACAGGCTCTATCTTGATAAATTGACCGCATATTTTAAGTCTTAACAACTACATTCTCGCTTAAAAAAATGTTAAAACTAAATTCCGTTACACAACAACAGCAGTATTTAGACAGTTATAACTTACAGTTGTGAGTCGTCTCCGCCATCGTCGTCTCTTGTTCGCTGGTGAAATGCATTCTGGGATACTTGGCTGTCCAAAGTCCACACAAGTCTACTCCGATGCATCCTCGGTATAATGGGCGGAGCGAGGACACTTCCGGGTATCTGGACCGTACTTGGCTTGATGCGAACTTGTGTATTGGAACAGTACTTGGGCCGCGCTTGATGACGTTTCACAAGTTCACGAGGACACAAGTACAGAGAAGTTCACATATTGAGAAACGGCCCAGGTCTTGAGAAACACGCAGTCATGCTAATCTGCACTACTAGCACATAATTCGGTGTCCCTAAAGATCACTTGGTTCTCTCAATGGTGATTGATGAACAATTTTAGCAGGATTATTGAAGTGCACTTGTCCGTGAAGTTGCAGTTGGGCTAGCCTTCTCCCTAAATGACGAGGACTGATCTGAATTTTATCCCTCACAGAAAGACACAATGCTATTTCTGCCTGTCTCAGACCTTGATTTAAGTACAGTCTAATGAGTTGATCAATTATTGATCCAACATTTCTAGCTTAAATTAATTGCTACAGTTGTCAAGACGCCAGCATGCTGGCTAGGCACACCTGATCTCTGATGGACATTATAATTAATGAGAGGAAACAAATGTATGATTTCTCATGAAAACAGGCCTTTTATCATTTTTTCTTGAGATAACAAAGTTCTTTCTCGAGCACCTGAAGATTACAAAGCTCGTTTTCACTTGACTAGATAAAGGCATTAAATAAATAATTGCAAGTGCAGCCACTTGTTTTGCTGTACTGTCTATCAGGTGATGGCCTGCCCAACACAGGTCGGCTAAACTAGACAAATGTCTCTCCCAAGTCTCTCTCCCTGTAGAATCTTCTCAAAGAAAATAAAGATAGCCGCTAAGGCAATATTGTCTGCAAAAAATAAATAATCAAAACACACTTTATTGGCCAGGTATGACTACATATATCAGGAATTTGACTCTTGTCTGAAGAATTTTAAAATAAAATAAAAATTGGGATTATCGTGTCCTGTTTCTTTAGGCATTATAACAACCACTTTTCATTCATGAAATGTGTTTCTCTTGTTTAATAGTTTTTTATGACAATTACCAAACATATATTTTTTGCAAGCATACTACTTACTTTATTTTGGATAAGGAGTTAAGCTGGAGTTGCTGAAATATAAACTTCCTACAAACAGCTGCTCAGAGTTACTAACATTAGGAAAACGGATAGCACGGCCGGGGCCCAACTGGGGCAATGATTATGCTAAGCTAGTCTGAACAAATAAAAAATGCGTATTGCAAGATGTCACACTTGCTGTGTAAATAGCGAAAAACTGATGCTATTATACTTACTCTAAGCTCAGAGATCCTATTTGACAAGCTGGCTTTGTTTTTTCCCCCAGTTTCTTTTTAGGACCCTTAAATATGTCTCCAGCACTCCCCTGTTAATATGTTTGGGTGTAGCATTAGACAAAGCATGTAGCCTGTGTAGCTTGTAGCACTATAGGTTGAGTTCAGCTACTTCATCCATAAGAAACTGGACTCTGTAAAATTTGTTGCAGCCCAGTGAATCCATCGCTTCACACCGCAGCCGCACCTAGTTTTGTCCCCTGCATCGCTATCCTTACCGGAATCTCAACTGTGGTGTTTTCTTCTTCCTCCGTATGCTGTAATTCCTTCCAACTGTGTTCTGGTTCGTAAAAGTAGCCTTGAATGACTGATTACAGCATTACAATATTATTATCACTTTCTTCCTATCAACATTAAGATTGCCTTATGCCATGGTCATCCAATGGTTGTTTGAGTGTAACGCTAGTGCATTCAAGAAGAGAATCTAACGCAGTGGTTCTTAACCTGGGTTCACCCTCAGGGGTTCGGCAGACACACACTGCGGTCAAGTGATCCGCCGCTTTAAAAATCCTTAAGGTGCGTTCACACCGAGCGCCCCGTTCGGTGTGAACGCAGCATAACGGTACGGTGGCTTGGGTAGCCCAAAAGCACGGAGAAAGCTAAAACTTATGCTGCGTTCAGCAGATGACAGCAGATGTCAACGATGAATGCCTCGACGAAATCATTGAACTTCAGCAGAGCCAGCTTCAACAGCAACTCTTCGGAACAACAACGCTCTCAACGTTTTGGTGTCACCAAATCGTACCATACTTTCGTATTGCCAAGAAAGCCCTTGAGATACTCACACCGTTTGTTACAACGTATCTTTGTGAGCAATCCTTTTCGAGGATGGTGGACATGAAAACTAAGAAAAGGAACAGACTTTGCTGCGAAAATGATATGAGAGTGGCACTTGCCAAGGTGAAGCCGCGCATTTCTGAACTTGTATCTGAAAGGCAACAGCAAAAGTCACATTGATTTGCAGTAAATATTCACTGAGTTATGTTTTTGTGTGAAATTCATGTTTTGTTTGTCGACAAACCGATCCTCACAGCATCGTACGAAGTTGCGTACCTGATCGCAAATCATTCATTGAGTTATGTTTTTGTGTGAAATTCATGTTTTGTTGGTTTTGTTCTTTGCACACAGTGATTTTGTGTGCAACTGATGCATGGTTCATTTTGTGCACTAATAAAATGTATACCTATGTTTTGAAGAAATCATATTTTATTTTTCCAATTACGAAGGGTTTGGTGAATGCACTGATGAAGCTCGCAGGGTTCAGTACCTCCAATAAGGTTAAGAACCACTGATCTAACGGTCATTCTGGTGCAAGAAAATGCATAAGAGTTGCATGGTCCCTGACCACGGTGCGGCTGCTGGCAGGCAAACAGTGGCAGACAATGCGCTTCTCCACCTCACGATGATAGGCAGTTAGTGTTATGTACTGAATCTGCACTATTAAAGGTCACCTATTATGCAAAATGCACTTTTTCATGGCTTTTAAACATACATGTGTCCCCATTGTGTCTACAGAGCCCTAGAGTGTCAGAAAAGAACATCCTCTCTCTCTTTTTCTCCTGCTGGTGGTTCTGCAGAACCAACTTCAGGTAGGTGTCCGCCATCGTGATTTTTTGACTATCACGGACCTGCTTACACTGCACAACACTACTTGTTCTGTCTTTATGTAACTTACTTCTATCACCTGAGGACGTGCACTACCAGTGGATTAACTTTGTTTTGAGGAGTTTCAGGTTGTTTGTTTAACTGAAATGTATTCACAACAACAGGATAACTCTTTCTCAATGAGGGACAATAACATCTTCAAAACGGAAGTTCTGGATGAATCTGTATCAGCTGTCTGTAACACAATTTCAAACTTGGAGCTGTAAGTTTACCAATTCTTATGTTGTTTTAGTAACTGTGTATGTAACAGACTGTTAACGTTAGCATGCTGCGCTGCTAATACGGCTAGCTTCGATTAGGCCACAGGCTTGAGTAGTGTAGTAATGTTAGGTAATACGGAGACAGACTGTGTGGACATTAAGCCTCATATGAAGCCAGTTAAATAACTACAGTAGTAGGTTGGATGTTGGTAACACTTTTTTTCCTTGTTGCCTTTCATGAAACTGAGCACTGCATTGCAGCTTAGCACACTTCGTTAGCATGGACGCCTGTCTGCTCCGTGGTCCACGACAGTGTGTGTGTGTGTGTGTTGCTGCTGCTCTGTTGAGTGTGTAGATTTATTTGAAGGCACAGATGTGAAAAACAAATGGTCAAACTGTATGGAATAAAACACTTATTCCTTAGCTTGGTTGGGTAACGTTAGCTTTGATTCGTTAGCACCAGTCACTAACTTGCTCAGGCCGGGGGTACAGAAAAGCTTGGCTCCCCTGAAAGAGACACCGGCTAAAATAACCCAATTTATATCATGACTTTAACCTTTTGCACTGTGTTTATTATTATGCAGCAATTCACCCAGACATATTCCTTGTGTGCGAAGTATGCTACAATGACTTTTTGTTGGGCTATAAAAGATTAAAGGGGCGAGTGAGTGGGTGTGCAGGGAGAGAGAGACAGCCGTGGGTGAGCTAAGAGGAATCAACAATATGTAGGCTTACTGCTTTGCATACTTATTTCATGTTTACCAAATTATCATTTTAAGGCCAACTATGGGCTGTGGGAGAGGCTGGGCATCAAGAGAAGCCTGGGATCCCCCTACCAACCACAGACCAATGGCCTTGTGGACAAATTGAATGGCACATTACAGAGGTATTTTTGGATTTCAATACTTGAATGAATTTGAGCTCTTTATAGAATATAACAAATTGCCTAATTCCTTCCTTCACAGGTAATCAGTAGTGATATAATTTATAATAACAGGTTGCCTTATCATACATGAGAACCTAAATTCTCCAAATGCCTATCTTTGAATTCTGCATTTTGAGGTCCCTGAAGAAACTGGTGGCTGATCAACACACACTTTGGGACCATGTCCTCCGATCCACTATGTTTGGCCTTCCCACCAAAAAACAGCTGACGCCCAACAACTGTCGTTACTATTTGATGTTTAGGAGGGAGGCGAGGTATCCTTCAGAGGGGCCAAACGAGTATAAATTGAGATCTTATAATGTTCTCAAACTTTGAAAAGCTTGAATTTGGATCATCAATTTCTTTAACATTCTTGGCCAAAAAAATCTGGATAATGCCTTTACAGAGGTAAAGGTCAATATTAAAAAAGTCTGCAAAAGACTTTGGCCAGGAGGAGCACTTTGAAGTGGGGGATCTTGTTTTAAAAAAGAATATTCTACAAGAGGAGAAAAAAGGGGAAAAGCTGGAAGGATGTTTGGACCGTATAAAATAAACAGCTTGAAGGGAAAAACGCTGTCCTTCAGCTACAGAAAAGGGTAGGAAAGGCATAAAAACAAACATTGATCATATAACACATTCTTTCCAGCCAGAGGATTGGATCCCAGCAAAACTGAAAAAAGCGTTGGGTCATTCTCCTCTGGCTGGTCCACAACAGACACAGGCACTCAACATACAAACGTCCACCACATCTAAAACAACACCGTCGACAATATCTGAAACGCCATCCATGGACTGCAAGGTCCAAGAAGCACCCAACGTTGCAGAAACTGTAATGTAAACTAACAAAGTACAATCCCAAATTATGCATTTCTCAAATAACTGGCATTGCTATGTTTGAATCTGATGGTCTTGGCCTCAGGACCTGGACACATCTACATGGACTAGCGGAGCTTGGAATCAAAACGCAGATCCGCCGATTGAAGAATGACCCCTCAAAGCCACTCCAGGCTACACAATATACAGATATATATTCCGGGTCCTGCTCCCTTCAAACTCATGGTGTGAGCGGTACAGGAGAAAGATCAGAGCAGGTTGGAGTTGGTGTTCTGTTCCGTGCACCATCCAAAATCCTACAATCCTCCTACACTGGTGAGATTTAAACCCAGGTTACCCAATTTCAACAAACAAGTCTTAGACCACTGTTCACCGTCACTGCAGTTTAGTCAGTTGCAACACTACATTATGCTGGTGCAACAGCAAAACATTTGCTGGACTAAGTATTAAGGAAGTGCAGATATAACATGTACATATGTACTTGTGCATTTTCGCTCATGGCAGTGCCGTGGCTGACAATGACGATAAAGAAAAAAGTATCTCCCCAAAGTGGCAAAATGTGCAGTCTGACGACATACGTTTGTAAAGATGTGAACTAGTAACAAAGCAGTTCTTTCTGAAATAATTTGGGTCTTTTCTTTGCTAGATGTCCACCTTTCATTACAGACAGCAGATTGGGATCAGCAGTTCTAGCAATGCTGTTATCAAATGCATTACTTTGTGTAACACAGCAAATCTATCTATAATAACAACGGATTTCATATCTGTGTCTACAGCCGGCTGGTGATTGAGCATGAAAACGTGAATTGGTTGGGAGAAGTGCATCCCAATTTTTATTCTTTCTTACCTCGAATCCTCACCTGTGAATGGCCCTTTTCCAATACATCACTGACACTTCAAATTGAGTGTCACTTATACCAGAAGATAAGGGCTATAACAGGATGGGGGACTGAGCGGTGCATACACTTGCAATTTTCTTTACCATGCATAGGCCTGGAGTCCTACAGTCCACATCAAGTACAACACCATGCAGTACAGAGAAATAAAGAAAGTTGAATCCATCATGGTTAAAATAAACACTGCCATATTCCAAAAAACGTGTTTCTGTTGATGAACTGGTCGCATAAAATTGGATTGTGTGTACTTTCTGTTTCAGTATACTGTATGTGCATATGTGCTGATTGAGGTATGACCTGAAAATGAGTGCAGTCAATAGAACCCAGCACATTTGGGAAATTGGCTGCACTATAAAATCCCTTAAAGGTTTTCAGTATGGATCCATTTGGAATGTATCATGTTTGGACTCTCAGCACAGCAGGCTTTTAGAACCAGAGACAACGCTTGTGAAAACAACAAAATTGAAATGACTGTGCCACCAAGCAGAGGAAGAGGATGGATATGCCAGGTGGAAAGGAGCTTAGTTACCACAGGGATGTGTGGAGCTGTTTTGTTTTTTTGCTTCAGATCATCTTCTATCTCATCAAGTAACTTAAGTAATAATAATCAATCCTTTATTAGTCCCACAATGGGGAAATTATTTTTCTGCATTTAACCCATCCCGGAGGAGCAGTGGGCTGCAATGAAGCGCCCGGGGAGCAACTTGGGGTTAGGTGTCTTGCTCAAGGACACCTCGGCATGTTGCCGGTAGAGGGGTTTGAACCACCAACCTTGTGGTTACGGGACAAGCGCTCTACCTCACGTGCCACAGCCGCCCGGTGTGACTTCAGAGCCTGCAAAAGGTTCTCACATTTTCCTCTTGTATGTCAAAAGGGGATACATGACTTTAAAACACCCTTTTCTTTCTTAAATGGGGTACTCTAGGTAAAAGGTCAGTCAACAACAAGAAATAGTTTACAGTTTTGATTCCAGTCCCTCCTCCTATAAATGATTCCACTCTGGAATGCAATTTTAACACAATTGCACTCCTGCACCGTAACATACATCCACATCCACATCCTTCTCATACAGGTAAACAGTCCTATTTGCCCTCGGTCCATTTGAGAGAATTCAGTGTAACCAGTGAATGTAAAGTCCATTGCAAGTGGAGCACTAGCAAAAAGTGCAGTTTCTCAGTGCAAATGCAAAGATGTAGCAGTCCATTTTGGTTTGGTGTTCACATACAACAATAGAGCAAAGCAAACGCTGAAAAAACATTAATAACACAAATTGTACAGGTTTTGACTTAATTTAAGCTCTGAAGTGGCAATCTAGAGCAAACTAAACTTTTACACTTAACTCAAAATATTCCCCATAACAGAAAATATACAGCAGTTTGACACAGTGCATATGGTAATTATACCACTACTGCTCAAGTATCTTTTCCCATGAATCAACATTTAGAACTTACAATTAGATAATGAGCTGGAATAGAAGCAAACAGTATAAAACAGGTGACCTGGTTTTTACTAGTTTTCTCTCTTTCTTTAATACTGAAAATTAGTTATGACAGTGAATCTTCTTCCATTTAATGTCTTTACAGCATTTTTTTATGTGGTGTGTAACACTTGGTGTGGTTGGGGTCAGCAGTACAGGTTCTCTGTTCAGTCACGCTGCCTGATTGCATGAGACTGGTAACATATGAGTCTTTATTGATTGGTGGTTTCATGTTTTGGATGACGTGTGAAGCTTGAGACAATGTTGGGCCACTGTTCTAGCAGTTTCTGTACAATTTTTTGTATCTTTACAGCGTTAGTGAAAACTTTGACACCTATGACACTGGTTGTTTTCATTTTGAATTGCTATTTTTTCACTCCCTGGACATTTTAGTCTCACTAAGTTTTGATGTGTGGCTTAGCTAATTGTTACTAAACTGCTTAATTACACAAGTTCTTCTTCCACTGGTTTCGGGGCAGTTAAATAAATCAACCCACCAAAAGATATCCTTTCATAATCTACTGTTAAGGAATTCCATTATACATGCTGTGTCAAAATAAATGACTTCTAAGCCCCAAATGACTTAATAATGTTACCGGCCAAGGGCTAGCACTGGCAAGCTGGATAATGATCAATCAGGCAGTCACTGTGCGTTTTCTGATAGGTCAGCACTTGGTTAAAAGTATATGTCCAGTCAAATCTGTGGATCCGGGACTTGACTTAGACTTGACTTTAGACTTGACAAAATAAATAAAGCCGCCTAGTGGCTTGCTTCAAACACAAAAAAACCTTATTAAGCCTATTACTTAACTTGTAATTTTGCTCAGGACTTTACCTATACTTTAGATTTATTTGTGACTTACAAACACATATCCATTCAAATTACCCATTTTTAAAGGAATGTGGCAGAAAACCTCAAATAAAAAATCGACCATAACAGGCAGACCAAGTTAGCAGCTTACAAGCCCGATATTTTTTCTCAGCAGTTATAGGAGACCAAATGCATATGCATATGAGTATGGTTTCAGACGGAGTGTGGCTTGCCAATTCTGTTTTCCAAGGATGCAATTTATTGTTGGAGCGCAATAGTCATACCACAGTGCTACTGTGAAGGTTTAAAAAAAATGTACTCTCAACATTTATCCGTAAAATACTTTTGCATTTAATTCCCCACAACAAAAACAAGTAGAAAACACTAAAACTTCATTTACAATACAATATTGCTGAAGTTTATTACATGTTCCTCAATTTATACAGCTGACTATATAAGACAAATAATATAGGATATTTGTATTCCAAATCTGAAGAGGTACTACATGTTTAGAACAAACAGATAACTACAACACATTTTACCCATGTAAATGTGAACTACATGATTGTAAAAAGGAGGAGGAGAAAGAGAGAGAGCAAACGGTGAGAGAGGATTTGACTGCCTCACTTCTTCATCGTCGAAGGGATACACTTTGACAACTCCAGGTCTCCAATCCCCTTTTAACATTGTCTCGTTCCTTCTGGTTTTTGGTTCTACAGTTGGCTCTATAATGCATATGCATATGAACATAGTTAGGTAACTAACGTAATATCTTCACACTGTTATTAACTTTACTGGCTATGCTGTTAGCTAGCTAACGCTTCTACAACTACTTGAGCTCAAACTAGCTAACGAAACAGAGCTTGCTTTGCCAATTGTTGCTACTTGATGTAATGAAACAGATAAAATGTGTCACAGTTTTACTTCCATACACTCCTGTCATTAGCTCAGCCTTTCTCAAAGTGGGTACCGCGGCACCCTGGGGTGCCCCGTGACTGTGTCAGGGGTGCCGCCAAAAAATTACGTATTCTGACATTTAATTAAAAAAAAAAAAAAAAAAATCTGACATTTCATATATGACATATATGTATATATTGAATACATAAATACATTCTTTCTTACATATGAATGGATTAATAAAATTGTAAAGTCATTTTAGTTAAACAAATATATAAAATTAACCATAAAAATCTGTCTCACGTAACGTGACGTCCCCACCGGTGTCAGCGTGACAGCGCAGCACACAGCACATTGTTTTATAATTTAACCGCGAAAATACATTTCACAAAGAGCAAGGAACAAGCATCATGGATCGTTTTTTAAAAAGAAAAGCCCCACAAGAACCAGACATGATTGACTGTGAAATGGAGCCTCAGCCTACTACTTCATGCGAGCCTTCGTCCACCAGCTCTGAGTCTGCACCAAAGGTCGCAAAGGTAGATAAGGCTAAAAAGAGAACATACAACGACAATTACCTCAAACTTGGCTTCATCAGTACTGGGGATGAAGCATGCCCTCTCCCTTTGTGTCTAATATGTGGGATGAAACTGTCAAACCAAGGGATGGTTCCGAGCAAACTTAAAAGACACCTGACCACTAATCATCCATCACTTGCTGACAAGGATGCTGAATATTTTGTTCGAATGAAAAGTCAACACAGCCGTCAAGAACAAATGATGATTAAATCTGCAAAAGTCTCGGAGAAGGCACTGGAAGCTAGCTACCTCGTAGCTGAAATAGTAGCTAAAACAAAGACGCCCCACACTATTGCAGAGACTGTAATTATGCCAGCCTGTACAGCAATTGTAAACAAAATGCTAGGGCCTCAAGCTGCAAAAGAAATTTCAAAGGTCCCGCTGTCGGATTGTACAATAGGGAGGCGAATCAATGACATGTCTGTGGATATTGAAGCTGCCGTTTTGGGGAAAATCAAGACAAGTGGACATTTTTCTTTACAACTTGATGAGTCAACAGACGTGAGTGGGCACGCTCAGCTCCTGGCAAATGTTCGGTTTGTGGATGGGGACCGTATTAGAGAGAATTTTCTATTTTGCAAACCGCTGCCAAACAAAACGACAGGAGAAGAAATTTATCGTGTGACAAATGAGTATCTTGAAAAGGGAGGATTGAGTTGGAAGAACTGTATTAGTATCTGTACGGATGGTGCGGCTGCAATGACGGGCTGTGCCAAAGGTTTCATTAGCAGGGCCAAACAGCAAAACCCTGACATCCGCACAACCCACTGCTTCCTTCACAGAGAGGCACTTGCTGCAAAGACGCTCCCAAAAGAACTTTCGGACGTACTTGACAGAGCAGTGGACATTGTTAATTTCATAAAAGCGCGCCCGTTAAAGAGCCGCCTGTTTTCGATTCTGTGCAAGGAAATGGGGGCAGAGCATCAGAGCTTGTTGCTACACACGTCAGTCCGCTGGCTGTCACGGGGGAAGGTTTTGGGCCGATTGTACGAGTTAAGAGAAGAACTCAGAG
This sequence comes from Anoplopoma fimbria, assembly GCF_027596085.1. Taxonomy (NCBI): domain Eukaryota; kingdom Metazoa; phylum Chordata; class Actinopteri; order Perciformes; family Anoplopomatidae; genus Anoplopoma; species Anoplopoma fimbria. The sequence continues at coordinate 23,711 of NW_026552863.1, read as the reverse complement.
TCTTCTTGACAGAAGAGAAATCTGCATATGCAGAGCTGCTCGCAGATGAGCAATGGTGCGTAAAACTCGCGTATTTGGCTGACATCTTCAAGCACCTCAATGAGCTGAACATTAAAATGCAAGGCAAAGAAGAAAACCTCCTCTCCTCGTCTGACAAACTGCGTGGCTTCAGATCTAAGCTCACACTCTGGCGTTCCTTTGTGGAACAGGGCAGGCTGGATATGTTTCCCCTGTGCAATGTGCATGTAAACAGCAGCACGCTTTCTGACCTCATAGCCCAGCATCTGAAATCTCTTGACGAGCGATTTAATCATTATTTTCCATCGGAGTGTTATGCACAGTTTGACTGGGTCCGTGATCCATGGAGTTCACGCGCACTGGAGAGCGCAACGGACTGGCCACTGCCAACACAGGAGCAACTGATGGAGATCAGGGAAGACCGCACATTGAAAATGAGATTTGGTGACATGGAATTGGACAGGTTTTGGATATCAGTGGAAAAAGAGTATCCAGTGGCTTCAAGTAGCGCTGTTGCTATTTTGCTTCCCTTCTCCACAACTTATCTGTGCGAACTGAGCTTTTCAAGCCTGACATACATCAAGAACAAGTACAGGGAGCGACTGAGGACTGTGGACCAGGAGCTCCGTGTCTGCCTCTCATCCATCCCTGCCAGGATAGGCCGGTTGTGTGCGTCGCACCAGGCTCACGTCTCTCATTGATTGTGAGTCACACCCCTCTCTCTCCCCTCTCTCTCAATTGCGGCTTATTTGTGTGCGTATGCGCGCTGCATGCGCGAATGTGGACCTCTCTCTCCCTCTCTCATTGCGGATTATTGTTTGCGTGTGCGTGCGTGTGCGTGTGTGTGTGTGCGTGCGCGTATGGCACGGATGGAAACAAGCACTATGATGGAAAAACATTCCTGCTATCTCTGCACTTCATTTGAGTTCTCCTGGTCTCAATTTGTTGGGTTCTTGTATTGCCTGTGTTGCTGTATAGCTTGGGCGGTCCACCTCTTATGGTTTTATGGCATTTGTGTCTCTGATTTATTGTTTTGTGAAGCACTTAGTAAACCTGTGTTTTTAAAGGTGCTATAAAGTAGCTATGAAGTTGTTATTATTATTAATATTTACAGTTGTATTATGCTCTGTTCATTACTGTCCTGTCTAAATAAACAGGACATTTGCATTTACGTTTAGGCTATGCAGTGTCGTTTTTAATCATATTTTACACTGGGGTGCCTTGAGATTTTATGCACTTTTGAAAGGTGCCCTGGCTGAAAAAAGTTTGAGAAAGGCTGCATTAGCTGTTCACCTGCCTGTCACTCTAGGTTCGTTCGAGTTGACTGCGCCTCGCTTTGAAAGTGGAGAAGAGCAGGCGGCAGCAGCAGGGGGCGTTGAAAAAAAACTGTGATCAAGTCGGACAGTTTTCAGCCACCTTCAATGAAAACACAGGAAGTCATTGAAATGTTTACATCCTGTTCGTTACATTTGTAGTCTACCTGTAGTTTCAGACTACGTTTGGGTTATATAGCGTGTCCATCAGTGACAATGGTTCTCTCCTTTTAAAAGGTTTTCTGATGCTTCACATTCACAATCTATGGACTTCACACATTCCAGTTCTCTGACTGAAAAAATGTTGACATCAAGTTGGAATTAGGCTCACGACGTGAGTCTGACCCCGCCTGTTTGTCTGACCATGCCTGTTTGTCTGAACCTGCCTGTTTGTCTGAACCTGCCTGTTTGTCTGATCCTGCCTGTTTGTCTAATGTATGTTCCGCTTTCAATAAAGCTGCTGAATTCTACTCCGTGTCCTGCCGCACTGCTTCTGGGTCCACACCACACTCGTGACAAAATGAAACATTATCTGAGATGTTAACAGTTCAATAATCATGAAGACAAAACAATACTGAACACTTGTCAGTTTATGGTGATAAGCGTAGCTTTAACCTCAACATGGCTCTGCTCAGAAGGATGACTACCGAAGCTGTTCTGTCCAAAGTCACGCTCAGGAACAGCTGGCCCTGTCATGTCCCTCAAAAATGATTAGTGAGCTATGAGCAGTTTGATCAATAAAAATGTTATTCAATTCAATTCAATTCAGTTTATTTTGTATAGCCCAGAATCACAAATTACAAATTTGCCTCAGAGGGCTTTACAATCTGTGCACATGCGACATCCTCTGTCCTTCCCTCACATCGGCACAGGAAAAACTCCCCTAAAAAACCCCTTTAACAGGGAGAAAAAAGGAAGAAACCTATGGATATCATATCATATCATATCATCATGGAAGAAACATTCGTCTACAATCAACAGTAGGATGTAGATTGGTAGTGACTTATTGAACTTGTATAGAGAGGCATAATTTCACCGGTTCACAAAAAATACTGTATTATTCAGATAATTTACAGTCATCTCCCGCTATGGTTAACTGACGTCATTAACTGTTCATTTACATGCAAAGGATGAATATTTACCTGTATGTTACAGTTATTATGAAATACTGTAAGATACTGTTGTAAATCCACCGTAAATCCACAGCAATTCATTACAGTGAAGTGACTGCAGCCACTGTAGTGATTGTGGTTTATTTACCTCTGCTTCATTCCCTGGATTAGGCTATATGCACACCATCAAAATCAGATGGCTATGCAGGTATATTAACATTGCCTGTTTAAAAAAAATATATGTGCTTGTTATAACTAGTTAAATGGATAACATTTGCCTTTTAATTCTTGCCCTTCAACAAAGCTACTACATCATGCTGGTCTCTATTTAGCAGTTGTTGATATGGGGATTTATTTATGGTTATGACTAATGCGCCATCACATTCTGTGGAGTGGACCTCTGGGCAGGATTAACCGGTTATGTCAAAAGACTGGAAATGAATGAGTCATCAGTTGAATCCCATGGCGAGGTTACTTTTTATGGAACGGAGCACAAAGGTAAGTGTGTGTGTATGTGTGCAACCATTTTTTTGTGTGTTTGGCTCTGTGCATGCTTATTTTACCCCTAAGAGAACCTCATCTATTTCCATTTTATTGTGCCCTCAAAACATCAACCTGCGCTGCCTGACCTGACTCCTTGAAAATGGGCCCAAGCTTCCCAATGGAGACTGGGTTGAAAAGGACATTAATGAGATAAAACATCAGGTCCAGTGAGCTCTGAACTACTAAATAATGTAGTTAAATTAGATGTAAGGAAGTAAATTTTTCGGAAGCTATGTGCCCATATTTTCAACTGTTTAGCTACTCTTTGTTTTTTGAAGGGGATTCTTTTAAGATAAACAAATTCCTTTCTATTTGTTGTATCTTCTGTTACTAACTTGCTGTAATACAGTATCCCATGGCACTGGGCCCTGCCAATGGGATCCATTGACATTTTAAAGTGGTTAAAGTTGAATAAAACATGTCTATTGAAAAGGTTTATTGATGAAAGGCTAGTGCCTTGTGTAGAAATGTTGTGATGTGAGCAGTACACTTGAAAAAATAATGGAAAAGGTCTTAAGCTACAGTATGAGACAAGAAGACTTATTGAATCAATTGACACCAACCATGTCATGCTACCTTGTCGAGAAGGGGAATGAATAACATCATTGTTATCATGTAAGGTGGGCTACATTTTGATTGTTATCATGTTAGGTGGGCTAAATTTTGACCAGTGAAAACTGATTTGGCATTTTTCGAAAGGGGGCCCTTGACCTCTCACCCTAAGATATGTGATTGAAAATGGGTTTTATGGGTACCTACATCCAAATAGCAAAATCATCTGGCCCAGATCTGTAAAACGGACCCGGCCCGGTGTCCTTTGGCACAACGGGCCAGTACCTGTGCAGGTCCATTTTTCACATCTGGACCAGCATTGGGCCGGTTCCAGAACGGATGAGGATTATTTAGTATTCATTTGGCCCAAATCTTTATCAGTTCTGTACTGGATCTGGCCCAGAGCCTCCGTATTAACATTTTTGTCATAAGGTGGTATGCATGCATGGATCAGCAAGTGCTGTGGGTCCTGGGATTGGATATCCCAGTGGAGGTATCCCATTTCTGTCTGAGAACCCGATGCGTTACTTGGATATTTTCAACCACAGGATTCATGGCAGGAGCTAATGCCTAATAGTTATTTAGTTACCACACATTTTTGCTTACATGTATGTGCTGTTTGAAACATATTTGTTTAATTAAAATCAGTAACTCAAACAAAACGATAAAATAAAGAAGTTGTGTATAAAATTTGAAATAATTTATAATGCATTTTGGCATGAGAGACAAGTAAGGAGTTACAAAGAAAGTACATACTGAATACAGAGGGCAAGAGAGAACAGTATTGTGAATTTGCCTGACTTAAATTCATTTTACAGATGTATGTGTTCATTTTAGCCTCTTTATACTAAAACCCACTGACATGGTTTTAAAATTATCGTTAGCCAATTTTTGCTCTTTAAACATTTTAAAATACATATATATATACATTATGTAAAATCAAAAAAAATGTGTGGGTATGTTTGGGCTCTCCCCTAGTAAGCTCAATGTTTGGACACCTGTATTTCTAAAATCCTGCTTAAGGCCATGGTTGCCCGTTGGTGGCACCATGACAATGAGTGATGATTGACTTTCAGAATATCTCACTATATAAATCACTTTAATCAAGCATGTCAAGTTTTGGGCAGATTTGACAGTCGGGTTACAACAGCTTGTTGTTTTGATGGCGAATCATGTAAAATGGCCGACACACCACGGCAACACGGTTCCATGTAACCTCAAACTTTTGATAAATTTAAATCACAAAAGGTCTTTAGTTTGTACTGACAACATTTGAGGGATTCATTAAAGTACAGCACCTGGAAATGGCAAAAAGTATGCGAGAAATTCAATAAAAATTCAAAATGGCCGACTTCCTGTTAGGTTGACGGCATACCTCCAAGAGGCTTTTTTTCGTACGTCTTACATTAGAAGACAAGAACATTACAAGAACAATAGGTCCAGGCCCTAATAAAAACACAAAATAACAGAAGACTCAAGGCTGGTGGTTGCCTTCATTTCTGCAAAGGATAGAAAAAGAGTGATTACTCAACTGATAATGGCAATCAAAAGTGACATAAAATAAACAGAGATAAGATTAGAGACCAGTAATAACTACATAATTGTATAAGATGGGAAACACAGTTTCAATCCAAACCCTTGTCTAAATAATTTCTGACAAATACAAGTTTGTGTAGTCACTAGAGAACGTCCTTCCCTTCTGTGAGACGCCCTCCACCTTTTCCCAGTTCTGGTTATGGCCCCCCCTATAATGTGCTATAGGGTGTGCTCAGTTTACACATGATACATTATGCAGTTTCGCTACATCTCGGGCACTGAGGTAGGTAAACAAGGCATTACAATAGTCCAGTCGTGAGGAAATAAAAGCATGAATATTTTACTCTGTATCGATAAAAGATAACATTTGTCTGATCTTAGAGTTGGTAAAAACATGACTGTACCAATATTTTTGTGTTATGTCCAAAGCTTGGATCACTGTCAAAAGTAACACCCAGGTTTTTCAAATATTAACACTGTATTGGTTTAACTAATTGATCTCACTCTTGGTTTGATTTGTGAACGGTTTCTTACTTTGTGCCACACGTCTGGCTACGAGGTAGCTGGCTTTCTAAGCACATTTGGAGTTGCCAGTCAGTGACACGATAGACCTTTTCTGCATCTGTAGTCCATTTTCCTTTCTCTTGAAAAATTCCACCGGCTTTCCCACGAGCGTTGGATGTTTGGTCTCCAGATGGCGCTGTAGTTTTGAAGGCTTCAGTGCTTCATTGGAGCATTAGCCCAAGTGTTAGCCCACACTCCACACACTGGGCTCTCGGCTCTGCCTCATTACCTCCGTTCACAAAGCCATACTTAATGAAGTCAGGATTGTACTTGCGCAAAAATTTGACTTTTGCAGGGGTTTGGCACCATTTTCGTCTTCATTTTTTCGTTTAAAATACTTCTCCATAACTTTCGTGGCTGGCTTTCTGGCGGCTGGCTGGCTTTTCGCGGCTGACTTTCGCGGCTGGCTGACTTACTGGAGCTCGTTAAACAACTGACTGACCAATTACCGCCACCAAGTGGTGGGAAGCTATATTGCATCTAATGGATAACAGTAATATCTCTGGTGTCTTCAATTGATAACCTTTGCGGCCCACACGTGCAAAACTGAAAGTTTTTTGCGGCCCTCTAGGTGGCGCTTGCGGCCCAATCGTGGGCCGCGGCCCCATGGTTAAGAATCACTGCCTTAGACCAAAATAACTTAAAGACCTTAAGAGCCAAAAGCCCAAAAAGCAAGAAGCCTAAAAAAGCCTAAAGACCTCAAAAATACTCTTTGTTGTCTCCTCCTATTTATACCTCTTTCTTGGCGCTTCTTTTACCTCCTAGTCCATATATGGAAAACAAATAACCATTGTCACATCATTGGGTAGAACTGGTTACAAAGTCTCATAATTTATGACAGCCCTGATGTTTAGGATAACACTTCTTGTAAGCCGCCCCCCTCTTAAGGTTCCTGTCCGACCTTTATTTACTATTGTTGCAGTATCTGCATTCTCAACCTGTTTCCTTAGCTGTCTCCAGCAATCATCAGATCTGTGAGAGTTAACCCAAAGTTTCAGCCTTTTCTTAACTTAATCATCCGGTAACATGAAAGCATACATGATCACATATTGATAAATGAAAGGAAAAACACTTTGTTATCATCTTCATTGGATTGATACAAAACGATAGGAGGTTACGCATAATAAGCATAATGATATCCAAGACCAAAACACTATTAGGAATTAAATTGTATCTTCTTAATAGAACACTAACTAACAGTTAGTAACACCATCACTATTGTCGGGTATATTTTACCCGATATAATATACCCGCTAAAAAATTTGGACAATAAGAATTCCCTTGGAAATGACCACTAAGTGATATTTATTCATAACCATTACACTAAATAAGGATTACATGCAAATTCCAGGACCACTCTAACTTACCTTATGCCTTACATACAGTCGGTACAGGCAGGGTAGTAGTGGCGAGGACAGACATGACACCTGTGTCGTGTCTTCCTGTCCGAGCCTGTGGGGCAGTCAGCACACCTCACTAAGGGACTTCTGCTTTCTGCTGCCACTGGTCCTGCCTCGCCTGCAGGAGTGCCAGGGGTAGGGATGTCGCACACGCTACAGATGAGGATTCTGAGCTGACGTGACAGATTTGAAGAGGGGAGCCTCTGCTCTGCCCATGGCTTGATGAGTGCCAGTGCCAAAGCACATATACTGCCTCCTCTTCATTTGGTTGTCACCTCTCTTCACGGCATTCTCCTTGTGTATGATCCACGAGTTTATCACACCAGCGTTCATCATGCCATAGAACATACACAGTGGCTACCTCTTGGTTTTTCTTCCACAGCCGTAGTGAACACACATCTGGTCGAAAGTATCGACACCTCCCTTCGTTTGGTCATGAAATTTGATCACTTCAGGCTTGCGAGTGGGTCCTATGCGGGTCCTATGCTTGGTTGTGTGTGCATGGATGACAGGAGCAGGACAAGCTTCTTTTTTGAAGCTGTTTCAGGGAGGAAGGACACCAAAGTTAGTTCTTTGGTGAAAAGAAAAGCACTGGAGCCTGGTGTGCGATTTTCTTTATTTTTCATCACATGTGGGATCTCCCTTTTGTTTTCTCCCCACAACGGTCATGCCACAGTTCTCCAGCAGGCCAATCACCAGTGGCACAGAGGTGAACCAATTATCAGTGGTCACATTCCTGTTTGTCTGGTGATATTGCTTGGTCAGCTCCTTGGTGAAATAATGGCCAAGACTTTGGCCACCCTGTGGTTGTGTCACCTGCTTCCCCAGGTATGGTATCCCTGCCAGCAGGTACTTGCTGTGGACATCATTTGCAAGGACAAGCTTGATTCCATATTTGGCAGATTTGTTGGCGATGTACATCCTAAATGGACACCTCCCTCTAAATGCCAGCAGCTGTGCATCCAAAGTTATGTTTTCCCTGGGCACATACAACTTTTTACAGTTGTCAATGAATATGTCCCATATTTTTCTAATGGGAGCAAATTTGTCCATGGCCTGTTTTTCCCGCCGTGTTTCAGGGTCATCAAATCGCAGACAGGCAAGGAGGAACGAAAAGCGACCCTCAGACATAGCAGCACGGTACACAGGTGCACCAGTACAAGGGTTCCACATTTATTTAGTAGACAGATGGTTGTCCATCTGGCAACCACTAAAGATAAAAATCCCCAGCATCGCACGCACCTCTGCTGCTGTTGTTCTCTGATATTACGCAGCTTCAGCATCAATACGGGTGTTCATCCATGTCACGATTTCGTCAATGATTTGGTTTGATGTCTGAGGCCGACAACTCCACTGGAAACCAGAAGTACTCCTGTAGGAGCTGTTTTGGAATCTCACAATAGGGGACACGCCATCATCCTCATCCTCATGGCGCCGTCTTCTCCCCCTGCGACCAGCATGAGGTGTGGCAGTAACAGCAGGAGGTGTGGCAGGGACAGCAGGACGTGTGGCAGGGGAAGCAGGATGGGCAGTAGATGTAGAGGCAACAGACCCTGGGGTGGCCATCTGTCTGGTGGTAGGCCTACCGGAATCATGACGTCGTATTTTTTTTCTCTGATGACTTGAAGTGCTAGGCTCAATGCCATCACTATCATCATCATCATCATCATCATCATCATCATCATCATCACTTGGTTCTGGTATGTAGTCTTTATCACTGTCACTGTCATACATCACTTCTGCTTCCACATCATCAACATCTTCATCACTGCTTTCCCTGAACAGAAGCTCTTCTAATTCCTTCTGGGACAGGTATTTCACTGGTTTTCTGGACATTTCCTTTATTTCTCTATGACTGCTACAACTTCCCCTGTAGCTAGTTAGATAACTTAGCTCTAGTATCAAAGAAGAAATCTGCGTAGCTAACGATTGCCAACGTAAACAAACCTTAGCTATGTTTTACTCACTTGTTGGCATGCCAGAGTCACCAAGCCTGTGACAGGATGATAGCTGTGCATGATATGGGGCAATAAATATGACGGGCCTGAACGTTGTCACCCTTGAAAAGTAATAAGATCGCCTGATTTAATACACAACACTAACATCGGGTAATATCCACCCGAAAAATATTTTACTCTCAATCACTAACGTCGAGTGTAGTTCCGCAAATTTGATTGAATTTTCTTACCAGGTTGTTTATATCTGAATAAAAAGTGAAGTTGGGTTTTTCTTTGTTGAAAAGTAAACAGAATTCATCAGCTGTATGTTCAGCAATTGCCCAAAACTGACTGGTGCGTTTACATGTGTTTGGTGCAGCCTACAGTTGGGTACAAATAAAATACACTGGTGGTCAGAAATGGAGAGGTCCATCCTAGACACATTATGTAAGTCCAAACCGAGCGTAAACACCAAGTCTAAAGTATGGCCGCGGCTATGAGTTGGGCCAGAGACATGTTGAACCAGATTGTAGGACTGAGTAATATTTAAAAACTCAACTGCAGTTGAATTTGATGTGTCATCTATATGTGCGTTAAAATCACAAAACAGGATGATCTTATCATATTTTAAAATAACTGATGATAAAAATTCTGATAAAAACACAGGATTTACCTTGGGGGTCAATAGATGCCAATACACAACACTGGAGTGACCCCAGTAATTTTCAGCATCAACATTTCGAAGCCTGAGTAGTTGTGGACAGTAATGGAGCTTCATTTGTTCTGATTTTTGACCACGACCAGTAACCCTGGGAGAGCTCAAACACTCGTAGTTGGGGGGCATAATTCACTCAGCTGACTTCAGTCACCAACCTTCAGCCAAGTTTCTGTTAAAATAAAAAATCCAAGTAAAAACTAGTAATAAAATAATTTAAGATAAAAGTCTTGTTGGAGAGAGACCTAACATTAAACAAGGCAAGCCTAGTGTTTATGGCTAGTAATAGATCAGTCCTAAATGGGTTTAATTTTGGGTACTTAAGATTTTGATGGTTAACAGCCCTCATCTTTCTTTGTAAGCATTGTGACCTTACCCCGTCTGATACAGCCAGTCCACACGGGGGAGCCAGTGGGTCTGAAAGTTTGTTAAGTGTGGGTTGAGGCAGACAGAAGAAGCTGTAATTAGTGACCGGTGTTGTGATCAGACCTGTGGGTGTGGTGCACAGTCACTTGTTGTTGGCATCAATAACAGAGTAAAAAATATTATCAGTTAATATGCGAGCACCAAGGCCATTGGGGTGAAGACCATCCTTTCTAAAGACGGAACAGTGATTCCAGAAGTAGGGGTGCAAACTCATCAGGGATGAAAAAGGTGACAAGGACCCAAACCCCCTCGCGGAATATATATATATATATATATATACACATACACATACACATATATATATATTGCATATGCTTCAATGTTATTCCAGTAAAACACAAATAAGTTGCGGCTATTTAGCTTGGATGGTTATCAACTTTCACAACCCCTTTAACTCGTCCTTGATTCTTTTCCGAACAAGGGAATGAGAAATGAAGCCAGTTCTTTGTTTTTTACTTCTGTATTAGAATTTGACATGGGTAACTCACAGAATAAACATTTGAAATACTTCCTACTTAACTCCCTTCCCATTTGGCTCCCCCACCCCAACCCAGCATCCCTTGACAGAAACACAACCAAATATTTAAATAAACCTTTGTATACAATATTGAACTACATACAAAACTAAATAAAATAAACATGTCAGGTACACAAATCTCAAATCTTTTTTGCCTTTTTTGCCTGTACCAGTACTTCCAGTGCCTTTTTCCGCTTTTGAGCGGTTATGTGCCTCAATTTGGCTTGCCTGTCCTCCTCCACTGCAGTCTTCCTGCTTTGCTCGCCACTGGTTGATGGCTGGCACTCAAACTCTTCCTGCCTCTCTTTTTTTTTCAACATGGCCTGTTGTCTGCGAGCCTTGTCCAATGTTCCTGCAGTGTGGATGTTCCTGCAGAGGACCTTATCGACCCTGGAGAGCTTCACATCATCTCTCTTAAACATCTGGATGGCCGTCTGACTCCTGGACCTGAGGGCATATTTGGTTGTCTGGATAGCATTGTAGGTTGCCATGCTCATTTTGGTGCTTTTGTTGGTTATTATGTCTCCCATGGCACTGAATGATGATTCTACCATGGGTCCGTGGAAAATGGAGAGAGCCCCTCGAACCACATGGTTTAGGCCTGGGTACCTGCCAGTGTCCATCACTTTTGCCCACCAGTTCACCATGTTGTCACCATCGCTGTACAGGGGAAGGGTAGAATCCACATTGAATTTCACCACTTCCAGTGGCACGTCACACTGGGGTGGCACCAAGTGGCCCATCATCCCTGGCCCTGACAGCCGCTTCAGCAGTATTCCAGTCTCTGAGTGGCCTCTTACCAATGGGTCCAGAGCAGACAGTGCCTGTAGGGTCCTGCTGTTCAGTGGCAGCTTTTTCTGCATGTAGGCTGCTGTTGACATGTATGCAGTCTTCACTGTGTCGAGAAACTGCAGCACAATCGGATGACTTGGATTTTCTGCCTTGAGTTTCTCAGCCACCGGTCCGACATAAAACTCCCTGAGAGGCAGCATTTTGTCCCTGAACTCCATCTCCATGAGCTTCTTCGGTGTGGTGTGAAGATGCTCAGCCTTGACAAAGCATGCCATGAAGTTGGTGACCACTCCAAGCTGCTTGTCATGCAGTTTGTGGACAAGGGTTTGGCTACCCTGGAACACCATCACATACTCCTTGAGGATTGGAAGGACACCAAGGTAAGCGCTCAGCTGGAGGTTAGTGTTGAGACTCTCGAACCAGAGTTTCTTCACCACCCTCTCTTTTCTGTCCTTACCAACCTGTGTCATTCCTTTTTTGGAGAGATCCTGGTGGAAATAGTTGATCCTGGCCTTTGCCCGCTCACCAACACTATGGTCCTTGTAGATCTCCTGTAGGACTTCTTCGTAGAGGGTCTGGTCTGCCTTGCTAAGGAATCCATAGTAGAGCACCTTGTATGCCGGCAACATTCGGCGAGTGCTGATCCCCACATCATAAGCCGACAGCCACCGATGTGCCACAAACCGTTGTGGGTTCGTTCCCTGAATGCCCATAAACTCACAGATCTCAATCAGGTATTTCGACTGGTCTGAAGCCCACTGGTGGTCTGTGTGTAGGTCAGAAAAGAGCTGCTCTAGGTGGTGGCCGAAGGGGGCAGCAAACTGTTTGGCGGCATTATGGATGTGGTGGCAAGAATCTCCATCAACATCCAAGAGGTTTTGGCAGTGCGTCCCTCTGATTCTGGTCTCCAGCCCAGACTTGCTCCCACGCATGACATTACAGGAGTCCATCATCATACTGATGAGGTTGGCAAAGGGAATGTTATGGTCATTGAAAAAGGTCACCAAGGCCGTTTCCAAATATTGAGCCGTTCCCTTTAGGACTTCAATGGAGCCAAGGTGTTCAACAACCACATGCTTAAGCTCCTGATTAAAGTAGCACACAAGAATGGACAACACCTTCTTATTTGAGTTTGATGTGCTCTCATCTAAATTAATTGAGAATGGTGTTGATCTGATGCGCTCATACGTCCTCTCGGAGAAGGTGTGCCCCAGGCCCTGGACCATCTTGTATGAGGCAGCAGTCCGGGACAGCTTCATGCCCGTCAAAGCTGGTTTATCCCGAGCCAGTGTCTGGGCAAGCTCAACAATGACAGGAGCTACAGATAGGGGAGGGAATGTTCTGCAATGGTTCCAAGAACCAGTGCCTGAAAAAAAAAAAAAATTGTTAGTATTTTATATGATACCACTTGCAAAGCACATTCTTTATTAAAAAAACGATTTCCTTGTCTGCTTATCTAGGCTTAATGTAATGATCTATGACAACAACTAGCACATACTGGCTAACCAACACTCACTTCTGCATTTGCTACCCTTTCAAAGAGTGGTACTGGCACCTTCACTCTTTCCCTCATCGAGAGAAAAATGGCGGCGCACATAGATGCAGCGACCTCTCTCTGTCCCAACCATGCGGTGTTTTGTTCGTTAAATAAGTGTTTGTCCGAAAGTTTTCCGTGTTCGTCTCGTATGTCTATATTGGAGTATTACAAATACAGTCGACAGGCTCTGCTAGACATCTGCAAGAGCAAGATCCACAAAGTTGTGGACATTACTGCAGTGGCACTAAGGGAGCTCGGAATACTCCGCCGGACTGAGACTACACCGGACTCGACTGCTACCCCTCCCCGGAAAGGAAGCCTTGGAAGCGGTGTGCGAGGAAGCAGAAGAGGGGCAAGCGCGGAGGTATCCGGGCTAGACTAGCGGCTAGCCCAACTCGCCCAGCCATACCATCCATCATCCTAGCAAATGTACGCTCCTTGGACAATAAAATGGATCATATCAGACTGCTGCGGTCAACGAATCGGACAGTGAGTAACTGCTGTATGCTTGTTTTCACTGAAACATGGCTCAATGACAACATCCCCGACTCCGCTGTACAACTGGAACAGCTGACATGCTATAGAGCTGACAGAGCCCTCGTACACGGAGGCAAGACCCGCGGGGGCGGGGTCTGTGTTTACATCCGTGATGCGTGGTGCCGTGATGCAGTAGTGGTATGTAAACACTGTTCACCACTGGCGGAGGTTATGATCATTAAGTGCCGTCCTTATTACCTACCGAGGGAGTTTACTGCGATTCTGCTGGTTGCAGTATACATCCCCCAACCTCCAACACCAGTGACAGGTACGCGGCACTTTGTGAATTATATCAAGCCATCAGTGAACAACAGACAGCACACCCAGATGGATTCACCATTCTCGCTGGAGATTTTAACCATGCAAATCCAAAAACTGTCCTTCCAAAACTCTACCAGCATGTCAATTTCCCTACAAGAGGAGGAAACACTTTGGACCAAGTTTTCACTTCACACAAGGGAGCATACAAGGCCTCCCCTCTCCCCCACATCGGACTCTCTGATCACATCACTGTGATGCTAATCCCAGCATACAGACCGAGAGTAAAAATCACTAAGCCGGTCCGGAAACAGGTACGTGTGTGGCCAGAGGGGGCCACCTCTGCTCTTCAGGACTGTTTTGCAACAACAGACTGGGAAATGTTTAAACAAGCAGCCACATACAACAGCCACACTGACATTAATGAATACACAGACACTGTTACCGCTTACATCAGTAAGTGCATTGATGATGTGACCCACACAAAGACCATCGTCACTCGGGCTAACCAGAAGCCATGGCTGACAGGGGATGTCCATCGGCTGCTGAGGGCCAGAGACAACGCCTTCAAAGCTGGGGAGGAAACTGGCCTGAGAACAGCAAGAGCCAACCTGTCCCGTGGCATCAGGAAAGCAAAACAGGACTATACAAAGAAGTTAACCTGCCACTTTAAAGACAGCAGAGACACGCGGAACCTGTGGAAGGGCATTCGGACCATCACGGACTACAAGCCCGCGCCACAGATCTGCGATGACAACATCTCTCTGCTCAACAACCTCAACAGCTTCTTTGCACGGTTCGAAGCAACTAACAACACAAGCCCAAAGAAAACTCCACCCCCTCCCCACGATCAGGCTCTGTGCCTGTCCGCTGCCAGTGTGAAGAGGATATTCGCCACTATCAATCCACGGAAAGCAACAGGCCCAGACAACATTCCAGGCCGGGTGTTGAAGGACTGCGCTGAGGAGTTAAAGAAAGTCTTCACTGACATCTTTAACATTTCTTTGAGGCAAGCTGTAGTTCCGTCACATTTCAAGGCCACTATCATCATACCTGTGCCAAAGAAACCTGCTCCATCCTGCTTCAATGACTACCGACCCGTTGCACTGACCCCCATCTTGATGAAGTGTTTTGAACGGCTAGTTATGTCACACATCAAGTCCTCCCTCCCAGCCACCCTAGACCCCTACCAGTTTGCTTATCGAGCCAAACGGTCCACCGAGGATGCGATCTGCTCTGCTCTCCACCCTGCCCTCACCCACCTGGACACAACAGACTCATACGTCAGAATGCTGTTCTTAGATTTTAGTTCCGCATTCAACACCATCATCCCACAACAACTTATCTGTAAACTGGTCCAGCTGGGGCTCAGCACCTCGCTTTGCAACTGGGTGCTGGACTTCCTCAGCAAGAGGCCACAGACAGTACGGGTCGGCAATAACACCTCGAGCAGCATCACACTCAGCACTGGGGCCCCCCAAGGCTGTGTGCTCTCGCCCCTGCTCTTCACCCTGCTGACTCACGACTGCACACCAACCTACAGCACCAATCACATGGTGAAGTTTGCGGATGATACCACTCTGGTGGGTCTCATCACTAAGAACGATGAGACCAGCTATAGGAAGGAGGTCAACCTTCTGACCATGTGGTGTAGCAACAACAACCTCCTGCTGAATGTCAGCAAAACTAAGGAGATTGTTGTTGACTTCAGGAGACGCCACACTGAGCACCCACCACTGACCATCGATGGTGCGGCAGTGGAGCGAGTGAGTGGCACAAAATTCCTGGGGGTGTACATCAGCGACGACCTCTCCTGGACCACCAACACTGCATCACTGGCGAAGAAAGCCCATCAGCGCCTCTACTTCCTCCGAAAATTGAAGCAAGCACGAGCCCCCCATCAATCATGTGCACATTCTACCGAGGCACCATTGAGAGCATCCTGTTCAGCTGCATCACCGTGTGGGGCGGGAGCTGCGCTGAATACAGCAGGAAAGCCCTGCAGCGTGTGGTTAACACAGCTGCAAAGATCATCGGTGCCCCACTCCCTCCATGCAACACACATACAGCACTCGCCTCACCCGCAAAGCGACCAGGATTGTGAGCGAGGCCAGCCATCCCGCTCACAGTCTGTTCACCCTCCTGCCCTCTGGAAGAAGGTATCGGAGCCTGCATGCCCGCACCACCAGACTCAAAAACAGCTTCATCCACCAGGCTGTCAGGAAACTAAATTATCTCCCCTCTCTCCCTCAGCCACATCAACAGGGCTGTCAGTAAGCTGAAATACCCCCCCCCCCCTGCTTTCTGCCTTGCTACACTGTGGACTAACTGTCTTTGCACTATTACTATTACTATTACTAGTTTAAATACACACCATACAGACTGAAATTGCTGCTATTATTTATTTATCTATTTAAAAAATGCACTACTACATTACTTTTTGCTGCCAGTATTGACTGCCTCTTTGCACAATTATTTTTACTTATTTTATTCATACAGAACTCCTATATTTTATGCCATTGTCTATCTTGTCTATTTTTAGTGTTGTCTCGTATATTTGTGTTTGTGCCTGTGCACTTTTTATATGTTCACCGCGGGATAGGGGGAAACGTTTTCTCGATTCCCTCACAAAGCTGACTTTGACTTTTGACTTTGATCTGCTCAGGGCCTGGCATTGAGGAGCTCTGCTGTGATGGGCCGGGCATTGATGAGCTCTGTTGTGATGGGCCAGGCATTGATGGTCCCTGCTGTGACTGGCCCTGAGTTGTTGACACTAATATGCTACGTGTGGTCATAATACCCACCACCTTTTGGGTATGTTTTTCTGTTTTACAGTGTGCCAAAAGGGCATGGGAGCCCTTGGTAGAATAATTTATCTCTTTGCAGCAGAGGCTGCATCGGGCATGGCCTGGTTTGTCAATTTTTTTGAAAAATTGAGAAAGTGGAAACACATATTCTACTCCCTTCACATTGCTCTTAGAGTCTAGCTTCAGCCAGGACCAGGACCATTTGCACCTTACTCCTGCCTCTAGTTGAGCCACAGTAATGGCATCCTCCTCCTCAAAATCTCTCATTCTGAAAACAAACTGAAGTGGGAGAGTGGTAAATTTGCTAGCTAGGCTTTCATACTTAGAACAACTAAAACGTGCTTTACATTGCAATAAACAGGCATATTATAAAACAGTTAAGGTATAAAAAGGCATTTTAAATATTGGCTAGCTAACTACGTTGGCAAGCCAAAAGAAAAAAACTAACTTGATAAGGTAACCTGCATAATTACTTATTGTATTGTATATAATATACAGATTGCTTACCGTAAAACGAGAGCAGCTTCCTTAAGTGTTGTAACGTTGTGTCTCGCTGGACAGCCGGCATGAAGGACCGTTGTGAACAATTTTTTCTATATTTTTGCTAACGGGACGTAACGGTGCGTTTCAACGCGTAATTCCGCCTCGTCATCATTAAACAAAAGTCATTATGAAACGCAAAAAACAAATAATGATCAAATAAAATACATATTAATATGTATCTACTGATCTGTGCTTTAAATGTCATTTTTATATGATTACAATGATCCCAAACATTTTAATAATCAAAATCGCTGAATTTGACCATGTCCTGTTCATACAGAGAGGAGACTCGTGAGATGAGGCAGCGACAATCCCTCACACACTGGGTTGAGCGCATGCCTTTTGCTTTCTCATTGTTTGTCATCCCTGAAATATTCGTATTTTATTTTACAATTTATATTTGTATTTTATTATGTCGTTTGTATCCATAGAATAGGTAGTGTATTTCACGTATGTGTAGAAGCTATTTAGACATAAAACCACCGTGAAAAAGCATGGGGGCGTGCGAGAGCCTGGAAAATGGACTTCCCTTCCAGTGAAGGTATAAATAATGGGAGACCAATGCCAGGGCTAAAAGGTTTGCTTCAAACGACGGAACATAAAATAACTCGATCGACTCCTCACATTGAAAGACAAACTGCTTTGAAAATATTTGGAACCTCAAGAATAGATTTGACTCTGGACGAACGGAATAAATATTAGCAAGGGGAGGTAGGGGCTTCTCACCCCTCATTCGCTAACATTACATCGATATCAGAGTAAGCCTTTGCTCCGTTGATTTTCCATTATTTATTTTAGGTTGTTTTTTTTAATGTGAAGGTATGGTAGGTACATTTAACGTTGTTTTCTCGCTTAGATTTTTCAAAGGTTCCTGAGAAATAGACACTGTACTATCCGATAACACCGTTATTGTAACCAGCAAAAATGGTTGTGATTTGCGATGCGTATGTCAGCGAACTGTCTGACATTAGCACGTTAGCCTACGTTAGAAAGCCTGACGTTTTTGAAGCGTACCAACGTCACTCCTGTCTAGTACGGCATCAAGGCAGCTAGACCCGAAGATGACATGATTACACGGGTTGGCCAAACGAACAAGCTTGGAATAAATATTTATGACAGCTTGCGTTCGCCGATTACTTGGACGCCCCCCCCCAAATATTTTTATTGCAGATCTCCATGAATCACACAAATGACCTTTTTCGGAACAAAACGGCGAATTTCGCCGAAAGGTGACAAGTTTGCATCCCTGCAGAAGAGATAAAAATTGTCAATAAACGCTACATTGCAGACTGTACAGGTTGATTATAGCCAGGTATGAAAGCTAAGAGTGCGACTAAAACGACCCACGCCGCGGTTGAGTAGAGGGATGGAAGCGGAGATTAAAATCTGTTCACTGTGGAACATGAGGGAGTCAATTAGATTGCTAAAGTCCTGTTTAAATATTCCCGAGGTCTGACTATGAATGTCATTGCAGGTTCTTGGTCAGGATGCTTGGATTCTGGTCCAGGATATCGGTCAACTTAGCGCCTGGAAAGCAGAAATTCTCCACTGATTTCTTTTTGAAGTTCCTCACTATTGAATCTCCAATGATGAGCGTGGTTGGAGGGGGCAGATGGTTGAGGAAATTGCACCCATGATGACGGAATGGATGAAGAAGAGCTGACAGAAAGGGGAGCCGTAGTCGGGGGTGACCCCTGGGGCGCCCAGGTATGGCTGGTGGAAGAACCGGAGGCGACAGTGAGCTATGGGACCCCCGTGATGGCAGGGGAGATGGAGGAGGCCGGGACTCCCCAGTCAGAAGAGGGAAGTCATGCAGGTCGAGGAGATCATAGAGCAGACCTGGGCATTGTACGGCTGATTCTGACCGGCCCGCGAAAGATTACATGATAATTAGAAAATAAAACATATTTTCTAATTATCTTATGGGTGGACTAAAACCGCATTGCTTTTATTTTGAAGCCCATTTATTCTCACAGTGCACGCAATCGTGCACGTCAACTGTGCACGTGAAATGCGTGTGATTGACAACCTGTCTTCCTTCCGTGTCACCCCTGAAAAATGCGAAAATGTCGGCTCATGCCAGAACCAGCTTTGTGATAGCCCACAAAATCGCCCAGAACAGTAAGCCATTCTCGGAGGGGGAGTTTGTGAAAGAGTGCATGGTCGAGTCTGCAGCACTGCTATGCCCAGAGAAAAAAGAAGCGTTTGAAAACATCCCGCTGTCCCGCCGCACCGTGACGAGAAGGGTGGAGGACATCGCAGAGAATCACAAGTGAAATGGGACACTTGATCTTTTTCTTTTCTTTTTTTTTTTCTTTTTTTTTTTGCACAGTTCTGAAAACATTAAATGTTTAATATAGGCATGTAAAGTCAAAAAGGCTACAAAACTGGGACACTTTTCTTTACACAGTTACACAGTTCAGTGACATGTCTTGTTTATTTTGGCTACAAAGATGATGTGATGTCTTTAGAAAGCTAAGAAAATCCTTGTTTCAATAGTATATGAAACTCAAAATGCCCTTTGTTATTAATGTGACTGAAAATGAGTCAAATGTTTCACATTTTGTTTATCATTTTGGAAATTCTATTTGAATAAATTATATTTTTGAAAGCTAACCTCACCTTTTAATTGCCAAATAATAACATACACTCTTACCAGCGGTCAAAACAATGCCATTTACTGCTTTTTATATAGAAATAAAATGTATATTATGCATAATTGAGTTAGGCATTTTGGCCCGGCCCTCCAAAATATTTTCAGTTGCTCATTTGGCCCCCTGGGAAAAATAATTGCCCACCCCTGTCATAGAGCGCCTCCCTCTACTGCATAGTGGACGGACAAGGGACAATGGAATAAAGCTGACCAGAGCTTTAGGTCTAGCCCAGAGTCAGACAGAGACAGCAGCAGAACAGGCAGCGGTGGCATCAGACTCTTAGGCAAAGGTTGTGTCGGTTTTTGCTGGGCCAAAGATGATGGTGTCCATGAACTTCTCAGCTTCCTGGATCTGGTAGTGTCCACAGATTCTCTGTCCAAACTCGCTGCTGACACATCCAGATGGGGAGGTGAGTGGAGTTATGGTATGTGGATGATGGGGCTGGGGAGCAGAAAATGGTGCTTAGATGCTAGCTACTGTATGTAGCTCTTTGTACTGTGTGTCTGCTTGAAAGCCATCAAACCTTTAAAGGGCAACTCAATGCTGCAAATCTTTTGAACCTCTGACAACCTTCTTATTATCTGAGCGAGTGGAAATTCTGGCTTTCTCACAAACCTCTTCAGTTTATGGAGGTAATTGTCATATGGAAAAGCCGAGATTGAGTCCAAACAACCATGTAGTTGTATATCTACAGATAGATGGACCAAAGCATAGACATTATACACTAAAGCCAATCTTCCGTACAGCTCCCCAAAATGACTTACAAACGTGGTGAGCAAAGTGTTTGCATAATTACTATACACGAGCAGAGCTGTGGACTGACAAGGATTCAAATAACTGTAGATAACAACATGAAGTTGTCATACGCTACTGTCTATTTATGATGCCAGAACAGGGCCTGTATAGAAGACAATTTGTATTAACTCGGTCGCTTTCCAATGATCTAACTCTCTGAGGGATCTTGGTCTCCTTGCACACTCTGTTGGTACAAACGCATCTGAGTTAGACTTTCTGAAATCTTGTCAACAACAGAAGAGGACAAACAAAACTTCAAAGGACCCCTCAGCCAAATATTTAACAGTCGCCACATTACACCAAAACATGTAAGGTGCATGTAGTCTAGGGGTAACCGGGTAACCATACCAACATCTAAATCAGAAAATCCATGTGGTCCTTCATGGTGATGGTCCCCATCAGCTCTCTCTAAAAATGATGAGTCAGTCTGTAACATATAATCAGTGCTTAATTTGAGGGGGAGCAAGGGGGAGCGCGCTCCGGAAGCTCTGACGTGCGCTCCGGAAGCTCTGACGTGCGCTCCGCCAGCTGGATCTGGATTTGTGTGTGAAAAATCAAATAATTAAATACATAAATTAAAGTTTGTTTCGTTTTAATATCTGGTTTTAATATCTGTCATGGTGATTTCTCAATTCTCCCATGAAACGAGATACTCAAAATATCTGGGCTAGCCTATTGCGGAAAAGGAGCGTGCACACCGTTCCATTTGATAGAGTTTGTTGAGCGTCGGTGGTAGAGTGTTCGTGAGGGAAAATGCAAAAGAAGAAGCAAGGAAGTTTGTTAATGTTTTTAAATCATCTGGACAGCCTGATCCCAAACGACCCAAGCTTGCGGTGGACAGTGGTGAGGACCACGGAGAATGCAGCAGCTCAGTGAGTGAGATTGCCGAGGATCAGGGAGATAACGGTGGGACGGCTAAAGCTAGCGAAGCTAGTGCACCTGCTAGTTCTAGTACAGCAGTCAGAGGGAATGGTGAGCGGGAAGATGTTGCTACTCATGAAGGTGAAGCAGAATGTGGGGAAATTTGGACCAAAGAACAGTTTAAAGAAAAACAAAAAACGTATCCATGGCTGACTGTGGGCAAAACAGGACTGGGGTGTGCTACGTGCAAAGAAGTGGGGTCGCTGGGTCCGGACAAAACCGCTGGTATGCGGCTTGTCAAAGAATGGGTTTCTGGCACAGTTAAATCGTCTGCGCCTGGCATTGCAAAACAGAAAAGAGCCTTACGAAAAAAAATCTGTGAGCATCGGAATACAAAGGCGCATGAAATGGCATCCGAAATTCTTAATAAGGCAAAAGAAGACACGCTGACAAACATAATAATAAATAACGAATCCGACCATATCCAAACAACTACCAGAATTTTCCGTACTGCTTACAAGGAAGCTAAGCGCCATAGGCCAGCCTACGGATTTGAACACGAAATAGATTGCCAGGAGATGAACGGTCTGAACATGGGAAGGATCCTCCACTCCAACGTGGCGTGTTCACGCATACAACAACACATCGCTACTGACATGAAAAAGAAACTGATGGAGAAGATTGTCACTTGTGCTCCAAAAATCGGACTGATGCTGGATGAGGCCACAGGTCTAAATAGAAAGAGTGCATTGATTGTGTATCTACGCGTACAACTGCCAGAGATGGAATCGCCCGAAAACATTTTCTTTGAACTAATTGAACTGGATGATTTCAGCGCTGAAGGCATTGTCCGCAAGCTGTTGGAATCCTTACATCGTGCGAACTTCAACGAGGAGTTCCTCTCAAAAACACTGCACCTGTGACGGTGCGCTTGGACGCAAGAGCGGTTTCGACTTCAAAGTCTATTCCCAAACCTTGTGGTGTGGCACTGTGCCGCGCATCGGCTGGAACTTGCAGTAGGTGACGTGGTGAAAGAAATGGCAGCCGTCAATCATTTCAAAATGTTCATGGATAAACTGTACTCATTGTACAGCACGTCAAACAAGAATAGAGTGGAGCTCAAAGAATGCGCAGATGCACTGGACGTTCAGCTGTGTAAAATTGGCCGGGTGTTGGACACAAGATGGGTGGCATCGAGTCTCAGAGCCGTCGAAGCGGTGTGGAAAAGCTATCCTGCCCTCCACAGGCATTTTACGCAAGCAGCACAGGATTCTACCCGTGGCAGCACAACAAGAGAAACTTACAACGGGCTGGCAAAGCGCCTTTCGTCTCATTCATTTGTTACCAACTTGGGCCTTATGTACGATGCATTGCAGGAACTGTCAGAGCTGTCCCTCGAGCTCCAAAAACGAGAGTGCAACATCATGATGTCACACAAGGCCATTTCGAGACAGATCCGGGTGTTCGAGGCCATGTCAGCGCGGCCCGGTCGACACAGCCAGCAGAGCCAGAGTGGGGTCGAGGAGGACTCCTTCTTTGGAGTACCCCTGCACGCAGGGCGACTGACCGACAAAACGCTGGACAGCAGGGAATTTTTGCAAGCCTGGCAAGAAATTTGGAAAAACGCCTGTTATCCCACGGAAACACCAACCCGGATATAGCAAGCTAATCGAGGATGTAAAAGTGGTTTATCCACAGTACTGGCCGCGGGAGGAAGACGCGCTGTTCGGGGAAAAAGAAGTGGAAGCGCTCTGCAAGCAGTTCTGCATACATGACCCACGGCAAGTCATCAGGGCATTCAGGGAGTTTAGGGAAAATAATGGAGAATTCATCCCAGATGAACTGAAGGGCCTCTTGGCCGCGATCAACACGGTCCCTATCTCAAGTGCTGAGTGTGAGCGGGGTTTTTCGCAGATGAACCTAATTTGCAGCGCAAATAGAGCATCTCTTCTCCCATCCACCATCTCCACACTGCTCTTTCTTTGCCTTGTCGGCCCGCCGCTTACCCGCTTCAATCCCATTCCCTACGTGAAGTCGTGGATTACCCAAGGGCACAGGAGTGCACGGGACCCGAGGAGTAGAGAGAGATGCAGAGAAAGAGAGACCACTGGATCTATGGATGCTGTATGGGCTGTTTTGAACAACTGAGATGTAAGTAAGATGAACTTTATTATTCTCTACTGTGCTGGTTGCAGTGTGCAAGTCATTGAATGTTTGTTGTCATGCCACGGAGACAGGCGCGCGCCTGTGTGCCTGTGCCTGTGCGCTCGGGAGCTCCCACTTGACAAATTAAG
>NW_026552862.1:0-21554 GCF_027596085.1 Anoplopoma fimbria | reverse complement strand
AATTAGCTGTGACCATATGTATCTTTGGCTGTCTGACAGTGTGAGAATACTTACTCAAGACCCACAGAAGATGGCGGCTCCGTGTGCCGCGGCTGAGAGGGGCGTGGCGTATCTAGTGTTCTATATATATCTATGGTCTCCTCTAGATGCGCTATCTCTCCTGTCATCTCTCTCGAGGTCCTGCTACCTGAATGACACATATACCTTCAGGCAGTCCAGGTTTGAATTGCCGCGTAAATCTCAGCGAATCAGTGCGTAGAGTCCACAAAAGTGGGTGTTTCCCGGTGTAACCGGTGGTGAGATCTGGTATTACATCCAGGTTGTCACAATGTGTACCTCCTAAACTAAGAGAAACTCAAGCTGTTGTTGTAAAGTACAGTCCTGCGCATCTTTCCTTTTGTTTTTAACAGTTTGTTCCCAATGACTGGTGAAATAGTTTATTGTTATTACATATTTAAAACAATATTAGGCCTTGGTGTGGTACATTAATAAAAATCACACTGGATGGCATTTGGCCTCTCCGATATGGAGAATCCACTAATTATACGTCCTGGTAGAATGGGATGACAAAAGTGCAATTGGAAAGTGTGTCCATGGCCTGAGTGAACCATGAGGGTTCCGGTTTGTGTTTTTAATGTAATGTCAAGACAGCTGTCATATAGAGTTCTATGACACTTAAGAAAGTCATTCAATTTCCCCTCTATATGAAATGTAATACGTTTGGTGATGCTTTAACTTTTACCTGAGCTCCATCATCAGGCCAAAACTTGAATTCGTCCAATACTTTGGTTTATGTCCAAATACCTTCAGAACTATGGCACTCCATTAGAATTAACAAATGTTAGCATGCTAACACTCTAAACATATTCAACATTACCTACCTAATCTCAGGATGTTAGCATTGTGAGCACGACACAATATGAACGTGTTAGCATGCTGACATCAGCATTTAGCTTGAAGCATCAGCTGTGCCTGAGTACAGTCCAACAGGGCTGCTAGCATGGCTGTAGACTGTTGGTTCTGTTTGACACAGATCTCTACATCGTGATCTGAGTTAAGCACATTGATTGCCTAAATATTCACTCCCTTCAGGCCAATATTCAGGAGAGGCACCTTTGGCGGCAGTTACACCTTTGAATTTATGTGAATTGATCTGTATCAGCCTTGCACATTTGAACACTTGAATTCTTTAGTGGGTTAAACTTAACACCCAACTCTGTTTTTGGCACAATTCAACAAAATTCAAACAAAAGGGTCACACTTTGATTGAGTTTTGAAGGATTTATCACAACGCTGGACTGCCAGACTGCACTGTATGTAAGGAGACACTATATTTTCATGTTTTCAGTTGTATACCCTGCCATCAAATGATCCTGTTTTTAATGACAGGTCGTCCTTTTTCAAGAGACAAAAATACAACAGTCAAACATATTGATATATACATTATATTATAAGTTATATTCATGCAACTTTTCATAGCACTAGCAGTCAGTGAACATCCCTCAAGTCCAGCCACAAATTCTGAAATAGACTGAGGTCTGGACTCTAACTTGGTCACAACTCGGCACATTACCATCGATTCTTTAAAGCCATTCATGTGAAGCTTAAGCTTTATGTGCAGTGCTGTCCTCCCAAGTGACAGTTATAGATTGCAGCAGGTTTTTTCCAGCATTTATGTTCCCCTCCACCTTCACGAGTCTCCAAGGGGCCTTCTGCAGGCAAACATCCCCACAGCATAATGCTGCCACCACCAGGCTTCATGCTGGTGTCAGTGGGTCATGATGACTTTGTTCTCACTGATAAACTTTCCTCAAGTTTGGCTCAAAGTTGCATGGCTCCGGGAATACACTAGCCCAGATGCCTTTTGGATTATTTTTGCACTAGCGGCTGGATATCACTAGGTGTAGGTCAGAAAATGTGTTTCTTTTTTTGTGATTTAAGTGAACTGAACAATTAATCTTTCTTGTGCGATTATAGAGATTTGGTCTCACTGTTACAACAGGTTTCATGCAGCAACCTTCTCTCAATCTTGCTCTTTTATTTTCTCTTAATTTTCAGTTAATAAGAGAAGTCAACTCCAGATGCACCAAATGTTCTCAACAATCCAAATCTGCTCCTATCCCAAAACATGGCTGAAACAATTCCTCAAGGTTCTTTGTCGTCCCCCGAGTTAATTAATCAATGGATTAGGGTAGAATACTCAATAATCGAATACTTGATTACTAAAATAATTGATAGCTGGTGCACTTAAGGATAATTTGATAATCCTGGGGATAATTGGTGCAGTCATTCAGGGAGTGTAAGCCCGCCAGAGAGGGAGGCCCTATGGTTTACGCTGGCTGAATTCGAGTTGCTACAGCCGCAACTGTCTGTCGTCAAAGCTGGCCTTGCTGACGGTGAAAGGCTAAAATTTGTCACAGTTTGTGCTCAAGTGGATAGTGAGAAACAAACTGTGTATAGCGGATGTGTCTGGAAAGATAAAGGGAACCCTAATATGGGTATACGGTACACTGATTTTTGGATTCACTCAATGTAAAAAAGAGCATTGCAGTTAGAGTGAAAGTAGCAAATTGAAATCCTCAAATGTCTTATTTACCTGTGGTAGATTGTACGTAGTTGCGAGCAGAGGAAGTGGTGGTCAGTTAGTAGAAAGCACCTGCTCTGAGAAAGTAAAAGAATTTAAGAGTACTTAGATCAGCAGTCAGACGGCGGTCAGTCAAGAAGCTAACAAAGGAGACTGAGCTGAGCAGGCTATAAGTTAGCATGAATCTAAAATGATGAAAAGAACCACCTAAAAGCCTATCCTGAAAGAAAGAAGCAACCTAAATAAGTAAAGGAGAGAGATAAGAGCCATGCTGCTGATTTATAAGTTATAGTTAACATTAATAGTTAATTTGAGGTTTGGTAGTCCTCATGTAGCCGCGGGAAAAGGCATATTAAAAGATTAATTTCTGGATTTCATGAATTGATATTTGCTCGTTTAAATGAAGATCGACTTGAATCATAAGATACATTTTTTAAACCCATCCCTATGTAGTGACGTAATGGAGCATTGTACCACCCTTGTTTGTTTAAGTCCATATGAATGAAAGGATTATTGCAGCTGTTGCTTACTCCTACACTCTCCTGTGACAAACTGGACCGGTGACAGACCACAGCTTCCTACAGGTGGGGCCTCTCAATTGGTTCCTCAGTTCCTCAGACAGAAGCAGCCTCTGCAGGGTGTCCACTATAGTCTATTGGGAGGGGGGCTTGGTATTGTCAGTGTAAATGTAATGTCCTTGTGTACCCTTAAAATACTGTTTTCTATCACATCATGTGAAAAGCTGTTTCACAAAATATATGTTACATGTCAAGAATGTGGCTCCTCAGTTATGCCGCCATTCCTTTGACGGTCTGGTCTGGTGCCGGCCTCGTCTCTAGAACTGTGCCACTAATTGTTGGAGGTTGATTGATTGGTGGATGTCATGATATTATTGGTTGACATTTGTTGCATAAAACACTTGGAATATTTTGTTTTACAGGAAAAAAGGAATTCCATTTTCTTTGGCATATATTGTCAAATATATGCACAATATTGATTGATTGATTGATTGATTGATTGTCTTTATTTCGAACATGCAAGCAATAAAAAACATGATTATTAATCAATTAATGATTATCAATTGATTATTAATAGATGAAATAAAAAATAAAAGAGACAACAAAAGAACACACAAAAGACGTAAAATTTAAAAAAAAAAAAACTTTCTACATGCTCGAAAGGGGGTAGGAGGAAGTAAAAAAACTTATCTAGTCCTACCCCTTAATAGATCAATTTAGCTTGGATAGATGTCACCAACATGTCAGTATAATGCAAGCTATAATAATGCATACAAATATGAATACAGAATACAGAATAATTGTGTGTATATATATATATCTACGCATATATATCTACGTATATTTATAAATAATCAATATAATCACACACAAATATTGTAAACAATTATATATATAATTGTATACAATTATATATATATATATATATATATATACTATAAACAATTTATATTACATTATAAATACCTATACATGTATATTATAAGTTACTATATATATAGATATTACAAATATAAATACAAATACCATGTATATTACAAACTACAGTCTACATATGTCAATGTTACAGAGGCTTTTCTAAATTTCTGTACTTTGTGAAGACGATGTCTTTATATTTGTTTTTGAACTGTCTTATGCTTTGGCTTTTCTGTACTTCCACACTTAACTTATTCCACAATTTAACTCCGTAGATGCTGATACAAAAGCTCTTTTTCGATTGTGCGTGTGTGGTGGACCTTGAAGTTCAGCTGTCCCCTTAAGTTATAACGTCCCTCCCTTTCAGAAAACATTGCCTGTATGTTTTTTGGTAGCATATCATTTCTGGCTTTGAAGATTGTTTGGGCAGTTTTGAATTCAACCAGATCAGGAAATTTGAGAGTTTTGGACTGTATGAATAGTTGATTAGTATGTTCATGATAAGTTACATTATGGATTATTCTAATGGCTCGCTTCTGAAGAATACACAACGGTTGTAATATGAGGGGAGATGCAAGCTAAAGGGTTTAAAGGGCCTTTTTCATTTAATCTCGACTCAAATATAGCCTGAGTTTTGCTTTGTTGACCTCTTTTATGGGCCCAGAATTTTAAGTATATTGTAACTTGATTACTTCATTTTTGGATAAATAAAACCCTTTTTTCGAAAATCTACCTTTGACTCCACATACCTGCCAGTTACGTCCCTTACAAGGTGTAAAAATATGATATATCATTTCAGGGAATACAAAAACATTTTGGGTAATGCATTACCACCATCATGCCTGTACGCTAAATACGAAGGTTTAGTTTAGCGTAAAGAACAGAAACAGCTGGACTGGCTCTGTCCAAAAGAAAAAATAAAGATCAGCTTACCAGCAGCTCCAAAGCTCACTAATTAACACATTATTAATATTTTCATTAATACTCCTGACAAACAGAAATTTATGAACTACACTATGTGGCGCTACATGTTCGCGCAAACTGATTTTCTGGCCAAGACTGTGACTTCCTCCAAGCCGTTTTTACATTTTTGTATTTCTAATCCAAAAGTTGGATATAACATTTTAATTAGTGAGTTTTAGATGTGCTAGTAGAGAGATTTGGGCCAGGCTAGCTGTTTTCTCCTGTTTCCAGTACAGTATTTATGCTAAGCTAACTGAGGTTTCATATTTACAACACAAACATAAGACTGGTGTTGATCTTCTCATCTCGCTCTCAGCAACAACAAAAAATGCAAATGAGCTCAAACAATTTCTTTGGGATACAGGATAAAACACATGCACATTAAACAATGAATAATTTGTTACCAGCTTTCCAAATTGCCAAAATGTGCAACGTGATTGTAAATGTGTGGGTCTTTTTATGTGTCCAGGTTGTACCCTACCTCGAAGGCAGTGCATGCTTGGACAGACTCCAAACCACTGGTGAATGGATGAATGTACATAATTATAGAGCAATTATATACTAATCACTCCCATTATGAAATCACTCAAGCCCTTTGTGGTGTGAATAAAAGCCACATTTCCTGTTAGTCCAATCATCATCGAGTGCGTTGAAAGGAAACACCAATGTGATTTCTAGTAAAGAAAGTTAATTCTAGGTTGAAGCTTCTGAAAAAATCATTTCTGGTGCTTGCAGGGGACAAGAATTTATTTGATTTGTAACTCCAATCAGTAAAACGAGAGGCTACACCACCACCAAGTAAACCCAGTCGATGTGAGCCTCCTACATGTCACACATACAAACATCATTCATTTCTATCTATCTTTCAATCATCGGCTGCTCACTGTAACAGAAAGTTCGATTAGCAAGGTCTTTACTGAGAAGTTGGCGGTCACACACAGACAGACAAGTAGAAGGCAAAATCCAAATAACCATAGTCACAAACAATAGAATTGCTTGAAATCAATGACCACATACATAGAACAAAGACATCTGGCAGAGGAACAGGGAAAACAGCCCTACAGCTGACAACATTCACTTACTACTGGCCGCCGCCATATTGGGTTCCAGACATAGATTGTGTATAAGAAGTAGACATAGTCATGGTAACGTCACCCATTGGTTTGTGTACTGCCGTTTTGAAGTCTCGAGTTTGGCGATTTGGCTGGTGCCATCTTGGACTACGGCCGTTGCCGTGTAGGGTTTTTTGCAACCAGTGATTGAGTTTACCATATTTGGAATGTGGAGGAGTGACGTAGAGACACCGTATACGTCTTTGGTAGCGGCAGCGACCTGTCAATCCAAGTAAGCCCACCCTAAAAAATACTCAACTTTATGGTCTATTTGACTCTAAATGGACCATAATTTACTAAATGAACATCATGCTGTATTGAAAATGCCTTGAAACTAGAGATTGAGACCATAAACTCATGTTTACAATGTTTATTGAGGTAATAACTCAAGTGAGAAGTGGGGTCATTTTCTTATAGACTTTCATACAATCTGACTTCTTTTTGCAATCACAGGAGTCGCCCCCTGCTGGTCAGTAGAGAGAATGCAAGTTTAAGACACTTTCGCATTAGTTTGACTCTGCAGAACTGGAGGTTGCCGCCTGGTTCCAGGTTCAAGCCCACTCTCGAAAACTTGAACATGCCTTGTATATTCTATACACTAGGATGTGGCAATAAAAAAAGGGACCTGCGTATTTCATTCTATAGACTTCCAAAAAAAAGAAACAAGGCCGTAGAAATTGTTTAAATTCAGAGGGCAGTGCACATTTTGTTTCCGTTATAAAAAATAAGTTATGTGTTAACTTTGTTGTTTTATGGTAAAAAAAAGGATGCCCTTTACGCTGCTAATGGCTAATCAAATGTCTCCGGATCGTTTTTTGAGTCCATTCCAGCCGTCTGTTAACCATTTGCATAAAGAAGCGTTTTGCAGTCTGCCTTCCTCCAGCATCATCGGCCTATCGTCAAGCTTGCATGTGAAAACAGTGTCTATGTTTCCATCTGGTGGATGAATTGCACTGCGCTCATCAACGTTAAGTCAAACCTTTTCACTTCTTTGGTATGTAGGTGATAAAAGAAGTGACATTAGCGGGGAAGAGCCATAGCATTATGCACCTATGTATGCAACATGGCGGCTACAAGGGAATTATTAAGCAGCGTGGGATGGAAGGCAAAATCCGGAGAGTGATTGAGGGCAGGAACTTAAACGACAGGAGATGTTGGTCTTTCAAAATAAAACAGAAAAATAATATATACCGCTTAGCTGGATATCACACAAGATTACAATGAATGTCACTATGGAAACAAAGTAGGGATGGGCACGAGTAGTAAATTCCAAACTCGAGTGATCGATTGAATTCCTTTTTTACGGCAATATTACCAACCCAACATGTAGCCTAATGCTTATTCTCAATCAGTCAGTCAGAGTTATCAGAGACTATTCATTATTTATTAATATAACCTATTATTAATTATTACATTACATATTATTAACGTTCAAAAGTAAACACATCCTTAACAATAACAAATAAATATGCGTCGAACAAAGGCCAGTAACAATCACCGAACAAAGGCCTGTAACGGTTTAAAAAAAAGAACGAAACATTATGCGAAAACCGAAATCAATTCTTTGTGAGAAAAACCAGCATATCGACGTGCTCTGGAGACAGACGAGAGCGCATTCTATTAACTATCAGTCCCGCGGCAGAGAACACTCGCTCCGCTGGCACGGAGGTGGCGGGGATAACCAGGTGCTGCTTTGCCAGAACGCTCAGTTTTTTGTACCGATCCCCGTTTGACTTCCACCACTCCATGGGGTTTTGATGTGGACGGATGCATGGCTCATTGAAATACGCTTCTAGCTCGTTGACGTCGCTAGTATTTACGTAGTAGTCCTCCCCGAAGAGGGTGTCAAGTGCCTCTGAAGTGCTTTCGACGCTGCAGGCTTGTGCTTCACTACTTTCCCCCATGTCATCTGGGCCTTGCAATGTAACCCCGTCATGCAGTTCCGACAGCTTCTCTTGGGTGCGGAGGCGAAGTGCTGGATCCAAAAACCGAAGGTGTTTGTGTCTCGGGTCAAGCGCAGAAGCAAGGATTGCTGCACACGCACGCGCGCGCACACACGCAAATGTGGTTTACGAGACCAATCTTGCAAATTCATGCGTGGCGGTGGTTTATGAGACCACGTCTAACGCAGCATCTGGCAAACTTCAAAGACATATCAAAAATTTTCATTTTATCTGCAGAACACAAATCTGACTTCAAAATGATAATTTCTTTTAGAAAAAAATGTGACTTACAACAGGCTTACGGGGTCACACAAATCGTGGTTTATGAAACCAACAGTGTTTATGAGGCCTGTTTACATATTACACACAAACACAAACCAGGTTATGGTATGTGAGGCCTGACCAACATTACAAGGCCTGTTTACATATAACACACAAACACAAACCAGGTTATGGTATGTGAGGACTGACCAACATTACAAGGCCTGTTTACATGTAACACACAAAAACAAGAATATAATACTACATTTAATCTCTTAAAAACCCTTTTAAAGTCCCACTCCAATCCTCCTTTTTAGCTATTTCATTCTCAATGGTCTTTAAATTGTTGTTATGAAGTTTTTAGCCTAAATAATAAAACCTGTGCCATTTTCCAAGACTCTCCTTCTGCTGATCGCCAGTTGCTCATTAGCAATGCGACTGAGTCGTAGGGCTTTGACTCCGAACTTCGTGATTCGAATATAATTCGAATATCAAAAATAAATCAAAATTCGAAGGAATATTAGGCAGCCCTTAATATTCAAACCTGTTATGGGCAGGCCAAGAGGGAGAGACGTCGGAGAACCCGACGCAGTATATTCATAATATTGTAATGACCACGGAAGAGGCAGTGAATGAAGTATTGATTAGACAGCGATTTATTAGAAACCTAATAAACCGTTGGATCACGCAAGACCGGTAACCATAGCAACGCCGGTAAACAAACCTCGCAAAGCCCAATCCAGGGCTGAATCCGAATACTCATACTTATAGTATGCATTTTGTAGTACGCCACAAATATAGCGCGTACGAATGCTCAGTACGCATTGTGTAGTACGGAAAACGTTTCCGAATGCGTACTACCGCCATTATACAACGGTAGGTCACTACACTATCCCACAATGCAACCGGAGTCTGGTAACAAACGAAGAAGAGATGGCTGACCCGACACTACCAACAGCGGCTTAGAAAGACGTTGTAGAAAGCGGCGAAAAGAAGAGACATTAAAAAGAGTAAAAAAGTAAAGTAAGTAATTAAGTAAAAAGAGACATTTTTAATTTAATAGCAACGATGACAAGACGGAAAACAGGTAACTTATCAAGGTAATTTTGCCGGCATCTCCAAACATCCGGTGGAGTTTTTGGAGCAATGTTCGGAAGCGTTCGGAGGCGTTCTACGCATAGCTGTAGACCGTACTACACTGTCAAGTGTAGTACGGTCAAGTAGTAGACACTGAACAGAAATAGTATGTACTAAGTATTCAGATTCAGCCCAGGTCTTACTGAAGGCATTTAATGGTCAAAATATTATTAATAAATATTCGAATATATTCGAATATTAATATTAATAAACAAACAAACTTCGAATATGATTTTTGGGCAAAAGTCAAAGTGAGTCTTTGGCGGAGGTGGTGCTGCTGCTCTGCACCCTCCCCTCACACGCCACGTATCAACCGAGGAAAAAAATAATAAGTTAGTAGCAAGTTTAGCATAGTTTACAAGTCAAAGCAATCTGATCCCTGCATCCGATGCTCTCTGCTGTTGTCCCCCTGGCAGGGGAGCCTTCTGCCTGCCTACTGCCAGCCTGCTCTGGATGCTGAGCAGCGATCAACCAAAACTGCAAGCTTTGGTTGCTGCTATAGAGTCAGTACAAAGAATAAATGCAAACCTGCACGTTTTTAGTATCGCATGGTAGTTGGAGGTAACTGGAGTGAGAGGTTTGATATTATGTTGGATGGAGAACAAAGGTCCTGAGTAGACTAAATTCTGTATATTATAGATGTGTTGGATCTGTCCATATTTGGGCATGGCTCAAACTTATGACATTATCTGTGTGGTGGTTTCCCCAGAGGACAGACACTTCCGAATGAATGAAAAATAATGAAAGGAGCATCAGAACATAACGAGTACTGATCATTCAGTCACGTCTCCTGGATCAAGTAAATAAACCTTTTCAACGCAAGACTCCCGTCTACTCTCTCCACTGACATATGGGGCTGCATGATTAAAATCTCTAACAGCACGTAAAGTAATAGTAATTGTGCTTCTTGAATGGATTGTTTATTTCTTCTGATTGTTTATGGAAGCTGATAATGCAGTATTAGTATTTTTCCTTTATGATTTGTTAAGGTTATGAATTTGAAACTGAACCTCCTTCTGAATTAACAAAAGAAATTAAGAAAAGAAAAGGAAAAGGAACTGAGTTGTCTGCGCGTCATCTATTGTTTTCTAGGACTTCCATGTTTGGCATGTTGAGGAAGAGTAACAAACACAAGCTGTTGTATGACACCATAGATAAATTCTAAAAAGACAACACAAACAATGGAGTGCAAATGCAGCAGTTGTTGGTGTTGGAGCCTTACTCACCCATAAAAATGTGGTGGACGTTAGAGGAGGATGTTTTGGGCCGATATCCGATACCAATCACAGGGTCTATTTAAAGCCTTCAATTTTTTGTGCAGCATTACATATTGATGTAACTATTCTAAAGAACATTAACTATCACAATTAAGAGATTTAAATCTCAATAAATTTATTCCATCGAGGTAACGTGCAACATTGAACATATATATATAAAAAAAACATTAAACATTAAAAACACTAAACGTAATAATATATGATAACAATCAAGAACTGAACAAGTTGAACAACGCTGGCTAGGTAGATATAGTTACTCAATTTGGATGCCGGCGGCGCTTAAACGTCAGCCCCTTGTTTCGAACAAAGTCCCTGATATTTTGGATCGTTCTTTTTTTTAGTGCTGGCTCACATTCTTTGCAGAGGGAACATTCCTGCTTGGACGCCAAATTGCCTTTAATTACATGAGACTTGAAGTGTCTCATCACAGCATTTTCTTCTGCTTTTGTCCATTGTCTTCGTGTATTGGCTTTAGGGACTGAAAACAAACAAGATGACATAATTGTTTGTTAGTATGGCTGACTTCATTTGATGATGACCTTTCTCTATAGGCCTAGAAACTGCCGAAGGTTACGCACTGGAAATTATAAACTTGATATGTATTAAAATTCAACTTGATCGTACCCTTAAGTACAGGAAGGAGTCTGTCACCTTCAGGAGTGTCCATGTCTGAAAAATCTGTAACAGGAGAGCATAGTAGATGCATTTTAATAAATAGTATCTGTTGTTCAATTTTGTAATGCAATATATTGAACATTATTTACAGTTGATTATTTTGTAAATATTATTGAGCAAGTTCAATAACACTAATCTCCAACATCAGTTAGCTCAATGAAAGCAGAAATAGATCAGACAGGTTAAATTGTATTGAAAGCTCATATCCTGATCCAAGAAAAGTTTCAGGGTTCTATTTTCAGTCAAAAATGTGTCTTTAGATTTCTGTTTCACATTTATCTGCAGCCTTCAAAGAAGATATGTTATGGCCATTTCCACTGTTCATCGTTTATTCTTGGTTTCTGCTAAAATAGATTTATTGGCATCAATGTTCCAAAACGTCATTACTTTTATTATACTGTACATTTTACATTGAACTCTAGGGATCAGCCTCTGTCTGAAGAAAAAAATAACGTCACATTTTACAATGCGGTAACCGAGTTACTAACGCAATTACTTTTTGGGAGGAGTAATTTGTAACTATAAATAATTACTTTCTTTACACAACACTGGTTGTATATGATTCTGCCTTGACACTTCAAGACATTTGCTGATGATGGAATGGGTAATAAATTAATCAATGGAGTGTCTAGAGCTAGTTTCCAGTAGTATGTAGTTTGTACTATGTGTACCAACATGCTAGATCACATTCAAAATACATACCGTTCAGTTCACGAGGACAATCTTCCACTGCTTTGTTGTCAGTGGTTTGTTCCTGCTCACTCTCATCGTCATCATCATCTGTGAAATCTGGACGAAAAATGGGAAAGTGCTTTAATTTGGTTATAAAACAAAAAAGGTTACATCATGTCATGAAGATCCCATAAAACCAAGATTTCTTTAAATACATACTATAACCCCTTTAAGTCTACATTTTACAAAAAGAACATAAGAATTTAAATACCTTCAATTTCATCAAGAGATTTTCCTTTAAGCTCATGCATCTTTCCCTTTTCCAGTGCAAGGAGCAACTTGGAAATTCTTGCACTCTGTATGGTAGGCTCTGACAGACGGTAGAACTCTCTATGTACTGATATATCGTGCCCCATAAAATCAGCAAGCTGATCTAGTTCGTTGCTCTTCAAATTCAGGATTTGTGATGTGGTCGCTATGTCTTTGCGCAGTTGAGTTGATCGTAGGTACTCTGGCCTCTTGGCACCACACTCATCTGCGAGCTGTCTGAGACACTGATGTCCTCGGTAGTATGTCGGACAATTAGGTACAGCAAACAAGAATTCATTTTGGTCTGGGACACCACATTCCTTCCTCTTCTCAATCATAATGTTGAGTGCATTTACCATCTCAGGTGTCAGCAGCACGGCTACCTTTCTGCCCCTTTTTCCTTTCAGTTCAACACGCTCAAAATAGTGGCAGAGTTTCTTTTCATACTCTGACAGCCCAACTTCATCAAGGGTGTTTGTTTCTTTGATTCTTTCCAGAAAATTCTTCATTTTTATCTTTGAGACCTCCCCAACACGTCTTCTATTGAAGAGGACAATCTTGGTCAATGCAGCTTTTGCAAGGCTGGAATAGTTCTGCACTGTTGTCTCCTTCTTCAATGCAGCAGTTGCTGATTCAACAGTTTTGTCAAGATGCTTGTTAAATTTTGTCACATCGTCAGTGAGCGGTAATTTGGATGGTTTGTTGTATTTCAATTCACTAATGGTGCTTAAAGCACAGTGGGATATGAACTCAGACCACTTTGCAGTATAAAGCTTCTGAAAAGCTTTTGAGGATTTTATCAAATTGTCATTTCCAGCAATAAGAGCATGACAATGAATGATGTCACTCACTTTCAACAGTGAGTGTCCAATTTTAAGTGCAAGGCTTGGAGTTTTGTAACTGTTCTTTTCTTTATCAAATCCTGCTGTTTCTTTTACTGCTTCAATTACTTCCATGAAATTTCCTGGTTTTATGGCATCCTCTAAGGTTAGGATTGAAGACCTTTTGCGGAGGGTTTGCAGGAATCTTCCCAGCTGACGGATTTTTTGGCGGATATAGTCATGTTTTGAAGGGTCATGTCCATGTTTTCTGAAAAGTGTGTCAGCATAGCGAAGAAGGCAGAAGTCATTACGAATAACACTTGCTATGTCATCGTCATGCATACGGCTTAACATTTTAAGCACCCCGTTTTCAACTGTGCTTGAAGAAGCTGAGTTGATTGCAGCTGCTAGGCCAAGCACCCTTTTCCTTCCTTGATGTTCCTGTTCCTCTGGTTTGGAGGAGCACCTATTCATATGTCTCCATAGTTCTGGTCGCAAAAACATACCCTTACAATGGATACAATATTCATATTTTTTTGATTCAACTTTCTTAGCTCTGCGCTTCACTTTAAGCTGACCACTTCCTTTTTTCAGAACATCTCTGTTGTACTCGAAGTTTCCCCTGTTGCGAAGATTCTCTAGGAGCTTCTTCCTAGTTGCTGAGCGTGCTGGGAGACTAAGGGCATATGCTATGTCAGAATTCTCTTGTACGTGAGTTTTGAAATGCCGGGCTATTTTGGAATGAAAATCCTTGCAAATGAAGCAGAAATTTTGGCCTGCTCTTACAACACTGGTTGGAGGTGCTGTGTTGGTGCAAGATTGTTCAGGGACAAGGGTGTCATCTGTGACATTACAGGTCATAGAGGTATCCATTAGTGATTCTTCAGCAACCTGGAATGTTGAGTTCGCCAAGCTGTTTATTGGTTCCTCATCTTCTGTGTCTGTGCTTTCGGAATCTGGAACGTATTCTTGATCACATATATCATCCGAGGCCTCCTCTTCACTGAAGTTACTTTCATTCTGATTAAAAAACAAGGAAAAGAAAAAGAAAACATAAGGCAT
The DNA here is from genome assembly GCF_027596085.1 of Anoplopoma fimbria. Taxonomy (NCBI): domain Eukaryota; kingdom Metazoa; phylum Chordata; class Actinopteri; order Perciformes; family Anoplopomatidae; genus Anoplopoma; species Anoplopoma fimbria. Next base: position 7,305 of record NW_026552862.1, on the reverse strand, counting down.
ATTAATACCTGCAATAAGCACTACATGATAATGAACAAGCAACTGGACCTCATATGCTTCTCATTGTGCTTTTATAAACCACTAGTGAGCGCACACACACACACACACACACACACACACAAACTAGGACTGTTCGATGTTGCCTCGAACAGACAGAGAAATTATTTCACATAAGTTGCTCAAAGCAGTCAAAATATTGAGTGTGGAAGTGGCAGCAGACTAGGGACCAGAAATCTTGTCGAAATGCCCCCGTGTGGACTATAGCAGCGATTGTGACTGCTGAACATGGCTAATTAATTATGCTAATACTCTGCTGTTTCACTTTAATTTTTGTTCTGTTTTTTCGCTGGCTTTTATTTTGAAGTGTTGTTTTCAGACAGGAAGACAATGTTATGAGGTTGCAGTAACCTATTGTAACATGTCAGAGAGTGTCAAACTCCATACCTCTCCTCATGTTACTTTAGATAAGATAAGATAGTTGCGGTTGTAAACATACTACAACTATGAGTAGGAGGGGGGAGAGATTAGCATAGCAGATGGAGCAACACATACTTTTACATAATTAAAAGTACGACTGCTTTAAATTTAATAACAATGAATTGAAGTCTACTGTAAAGAAGCCGGTAGATAAGTTAGCGGGGGTCAGTCGCTGAAGTAATTAAGCGGTTGCTCCATTAGTTGAAGAGAAAATCTCGATTTAGCGATTTCATTTTATCAACATCATAACTAAAAAATTTGAATTACGATATATAATCGATTTATCGAACAGCCGTAACACAAACACACACAAGCAAGCCTTTGTGCTAAAGTATTGCTTCTCACTGCTCTCCTCATATATCAAACAATGGCTTCAAACACTATGAGTACGCATACACACAAAACACACAAGGGAATAGGACCATACCAAATCATAAGTCATACACAGAAGCAGAAAGTGAGCATCATTTCAGACATGTTAAAGCATTTCCTGTGTTTGAAGCTACACCGACAAATGTACTGACAAACCTCTTCAGGGAGCACTGTAGAGGAGAGGACTGGTGTGTGACTTGTAGATGGAGAGACGACTGGTGTGTGACTTGTAGATGGAGAGACGACTGGTGTGTGACTTGTAGATGGACAGACGACTGGTGTGTGACTTGTAGATGGACAGACGACTGGTGTGTGACTTGTAGATGGACAGACGACTGGTGTGTGGCCTGTAGATGGAGATATGACTGGTGTGTGGCCTGTAGAAGGACATACGACTGGTGTGTGGCCTGTAGATGGACAGACGACTGGTGTGTGACTTGTAGATGGACAGACGACTGGTGTGTGGCCTGTAGATGGAGATATGACTGGTGTGTGGCCTGTAGAAGGACAGACGACTGTTGTGTGGCCTGTAGATGGACAGACGACTGGTGTGTGACTTGTAGATGGACAGACGACTGGTGTGTGTAGATGGAGATATGACTGGTGTGTGGCCTGTAGAAGGACATACGACTGGTGTGTGGCCTGTAGATGGACAGACGACTGGTGTGTGACTTGTAGATGGACAGACGACTGGTGTGTGGCCTGTAGATGGAGATATGACTGGTGTGTGGCCTGTAGAAGGACAGACGACTGTTGTGTGGCCTGTAGATGGACAGACGACTGGTGTGTGACTTGTAGATGGACAGACGACTGGTGTGTGGCCTGTAGATGGAGATATGACTGGTGTGTGGCCTGTAGAAGGACAGACGACTGGTGTGTGGCCTGTAGATGGACAGACGACTGGTGAGTGGAGAACAGGTTTCTCGACTGTAGTTGGAGCCATAGGCTGATGGAGAGGCAAAAGGGAGATCCAGAGGAGAATGAGAGAGGGAGACATGGCAGTTATTTCAATGTAGAACATCTACTGCTGAAATACTGAATTTGATGATACGAGACAATGATTATAATTTCCAGAAATTGAACATCACTGATTCACTGTTGGTATGTTACACTTCAACAGGTAACACTGAGGCTTCAAACCTGTGATTATTAAGATCTACCAATTCACACACATCAAATATTATCTGAACATATGTGGCCAGAACTTCTACTGAGGAGACTCACAATATTTACTTTTGCTCAATGATGAGAACCTTGTGAAATTTGATCCTATAAGTGCTCGTAATTGAACTGCTTTTGTCACTGCTGATGCCGCCATTACATCTTTGGTATAGTGGACTGCTAGGATTTTTCAGCTTTCTGATGTTGAAGTTCATTCAGTTTCAAATTTAATTTGTGTTTTGTTTTAAAATCAAAATAGAGGTATCAGCATCTGTGAGAGTCCCTAATTAACATATATGCCTCAGGTATTAACTTTGACCATGACCGCAGTCAAAGAATTATTTTGGTGAGATTAATTTAAGAATTAATTTTGTTACCTTCACTGTTAACACCAAATCTATTACCCATGATGCACAATACACTATTTGAACTAACATTTAATTATTTTGGAAAAGCATTTCAATAAATATCTGTTCATGCCACTTCTTAGTGTTTATGTAAGTGTAGGTGGCATGAAACCCTTATGGATACTGCTTCCAGCAAAGGGTTACCAAAGTAACTACTTACCGAAGTCTTTTCTCTTTTGTCTTTGGAGTGAAAGCAGTACGTATGCCATACAGTGGTGCAAACTGTTAAAACAACAAAATACTAAGGTTAGCATTAATGTTGTAATGCTTCACAAAATTATGGCTTTTTACTTAAATGTGCATTGCAGAAGATTCGAAAAATTGTTGTTTTCAGCGCCACCAGTAATGTAAAGTGAACTGTTGCTCTCTCACTCAAAGTTTATGTTTTTTCTTCCTTCATTTCTTGATTTGGAAAAGAATATGCAGTGTTCCTAATGCACGTTCATGTGTGAATCATAAAACTATGATGAGGATTTTAAGCTTTATTCACTTTTTTCAACACAACATTTTGGAAAAGACATTAAATTTGTCGACTGTGAGATATGGCTTTCTACAAGCAAACACAGTGTACATGTGTAATGCAACATGTCGATCTTAGAATTTGTATACAAACCGTCACATCTTAGCCCCCACCACTTCAATGAAGAAAATGGCCCACGGCAAAGTGAGCATTTTTCAAAAGAGCCCAACAACTCTTTCATAACACGATGTGTCTTGCAATCTAAAAGAAAATTGAAATTTATCACGTGAATACAGATTTGAATTCTTTACTCAGATAACTTCCTCTAAGCTCTTCTAATTCTTACCCCTATCTCTCTTACCGCCATCTCTCTTCCTCATTCCTCCTGAATTCTCTTGCTTTCTTCTCTTCCTTCCTCTCTGTTCTTCAAAATCTTAAATAGATTATAATGAAAATTGAAACAATTGGATTGTTTAAATGAAGGAAACACACACACATCAACTTGTATTGTAACCCCCTCAAATTAGTCATTACTTATAAGGTTTTGCCTGGTATATCCTTCCTCTATTATGTTTTATATAACAATATCTTACCATCCTTGCAACTGCCCTGCCTCTTGGCTTGCTGCTGTGATCCAACCATATTTCCATGTGGAAAAATAAAGCAAAACCAAAATTAAACACACAAAGGTCACATAGCCATAACCAAAACATCATAAAAAATAAACTGAAAAAAACAAAACTGAAAAAAAGAGATTACGGGTAGCCATAGAGAAGAGGAAAGAAAAACCCATCAGTCCTGGAAAAATTAAATCTCCGGTACCTATGTATGGTACTTTCAGGTCTAATGCTACAGTGGCAAATTTGCCCAAACACCATGAATAAGCACACAAAACAAACAACAAGGGTTATGGAACCATACCAAGTCTAAGCCATTTACAGAAGCAGAAAGTGAGCATCGTTTCAGGTCATGTTGAAACACTTCCTGCATTTAAAGCTACACCAACAAATGTACTGACAAACCTCTTCAGGGAGCACTGTGGAGGAGAGGAATGGTGTGTGACTTGTAGATGGAAAGACGACTGGTGTGTGGTCTATAGATGGGGAGACGACTGATGTGTGGTCTATAGATGGAGAGACGACTGGTGTGTGGAGAACAGGTTTCTCGACTGTAGTTGGAGCCGTAGGCTGATGGAGAGGCAAGAAGGGAGAGCCAGAGGAGAATGAAAGAAGGCGACATTGCAGTTATTTTAATGTAGAACATCTACTGCTGAAATACTGAATTTGACATTGAGCTGACAAATCAAACTTCCGGCCCGCGTTTCAATTATATCTGGCCCGCAAGAAATTATATATATTATTTCCCTATCAAGAGAGGAGACAGAGAGGAGACAGAGAGAGGACAGAAATGACAGAGAGAGGACGGAGAGAGGACAGAGGAGACAGAGAGAGGGATGAGAGGACAGAGAGGACAGAGAGGAGACAGAGAGAGACAGAGAGAGACAGAGAAGAGACAGAGAGGATAGAGGAGACAGAGGAGACAAAGAGGAGACAGAGAGAGAACGGCGAGAGGACAGAGGACAGAGAAGACGGAGAGAGGACACAGAGAGGAGACAGAGAGAAAAATCGAATGCAATGCTGCAGTCTTCTTATTATATACTATTCTTTTTTTTATAGATTCAATTGGTCAAATGTACTCTACCTTGGACATTTGATGTCTTTGGCAAGAACGCCAATGCAGATTTTCTCCTCCGTAGTCATAGGTTATTTCTTGCCCTTCCTCAATGTCAACGATGGCAAACAAACACAGACTGGGTACACCATCCACCTCTATTTTTTTCATTTTCGCATTCGGCTTTTCAGCGTCATTCACGAGTCTGCCAAGTGTCCCATCTTCACTTGAGGCATCAATGCTACAGGAGTATAAAAAAGGAGTTAAAAAAAATGTTAACAAAATTGTTGTCCAGAAGGAAGAACATGATTGACAAGCATTTCTATCACCCAGAAATTTCTGCATAGGCCCTTTTATACTACGGGGCCAACCGGGCCAAAATACGAGGCTGGGGCAGCGGGTCTGTGTGTCCATCACAGGGGCTTCCCCCTCAGGGCCATCTCCAGGAACCTATACAGGGCCAAAATAAGACCCTGCCTCGGAGTAGGTGTAAGCACTACATCAAGTGGCATTTTTAAAACCTAGCAGAAGAGGAGCATTAGCCTAGTACACAGTTAAAAACAACAAAGAAGATGTTCGACAAGTGGGCCAACGACAAAGTCGCACAACAAAAAACTGTTGCATTACGATTACGCAGACATCGAAATCCTCGTCCCCTCCGCTTACCACGTGGTAAGGGGAGGGGACAGGAACTTGACAACAACTTCCCTTCACTCGGCCCTCTTGACTGGCGTATCTCCGCTGCAGAGTGGGGCCGAGAGGGGCCTATCCGGGACATCATGAGTTTCGATGTCCCTGTCATCGTAGTGCCACTATTCGGCCCCATGGTTTAAACACGGGTCATGTATGCTTTGGCTTTCGATCAAGAGTAGCATCCTGCAATTGAGCTGACTCACCAATATTCCGCTCCTTTGTGTTTGAAGATGTAGGTATACTCATTACACGCTGCAGTCTTCTCAGTTTTCGTCAAAGATCCTCTGTACTCCAAAATGAATGAGCCCTTACGAATTGGCCCCAATGCAAACACACCTCTTCCTATCAATAAATAAATAACAGTTAATGAAAACGAGCATAATAAAAAAGGGAAATTCTTAGATGAAAATTAGAAATTATGGTAAAAAATGACAATCAAAAGGGAAGAAGGGGATATTCATAAGATCTGCTTACTCACTCATCAAATATCATCTCAACATTACTGTACAGATTTACAATATTTACTGTTTTTCTTCGATGAGAAAAGGCATAACTTGATGAAAACATTGAGAAATTTGATCCTAAAACTGCTTTTGTCATTAAGCCAATATTTAAAGTCATGCAAAACTGATGTGACATACTGCATTTTACTGTATGACCTTGTATGCCTAACTCTGTCCTTATAAACCATCACTGGGCCACACACAAACACACACAAGTCTTTGTACTAAAGAATTGGTTACATTGTTTCACTGTTGTCCTCATATGCCAAACACTGGCCTCGCACACCATGATCATGCAAACACAAAAAACACACAAGCCATACTGAATCCTAGTCACATACAGAAGCAGTATTTAGCATTGTTTCATGTCACTGTAAAGCACTTCCGGTGTTTGGATCTACTCTGACACAGCGTACTGACAAATATCTTTGGGCAAGATTGTGGGAGACACAAAATCTGACCACAATTGACCAAACACTACTGAAACTGACCTAAAAAATGAATTTTTCGAGGAAGAAAATACTTGAAGTACAGTATATCTACCAATTGTCTGAAGTTTGTTTTTGTTTTATTTGCACTACAAGAGTGCACATATTTGTTATTTATCTTTGGTATAGTGCTTAACAAGCATCATTTAATTATGTGTTGTTTTATATCGGTCCACTTAAACATAATGTCTACATACATGATATTTGATCGGAGTCTCACTTTGTCCCACTGCAGCATTAAAATAGTTTAGATTTGCTTACATTGTTTCTGATAATAATGTATCAAGTGTCCATTTCATTAGAATATTCAGATTTATCATAAATAATTGAACATGCACATGTATTTTAAATTCCTGGGGAGGGCTGGAGGTGGGGTCACATTTGAGCCTTTAAAAATGTGCTTGAAAGTAACGCAAGAGTTACTACACTGCAAGCCAATATTTAAAGTCATGCAAAACTGTGATGTGACATACTGTATTTTACTGTATGACCTTGTATGCCTAACTCTGTCCTTATAAACCATCACTGGGCCACACACAAACACACACAAGTCTTTGTACCAAAGTATTGGGTACACTGTATCACTGTTGTCCTTATATGCCAAACACTGGCCTCGAAAACCATGATCATGCAAACACAAAAAACACACAAGCCATACTGAATCCTAGTCATACACAGAAGCAGTATTTAGCATTGTTTCAGGTCATTTTAAAGCACTTCCTGTGTTTGAATCTATTCTGACACAGTGTACTGACAAACCACTTTGAGCAAGATTGTGGGAGACACAAAATCTGACCACAATTGACCAAAAACTACTAAAACGTACCTAAAAATGCTCAAGCCATTGTGATTTGGGGCTTTGAGAGACAAGACATCAGACATGATCAAATCTCAAATCAAGCACTTACAGTACGCAATACACACAGGGTTTAAAGCAAAAACGTACCTTTGATGGGGCTGATGTATTTCGAGACACACAACGCGCTGTCCTTCTTCTGCCTCACTTGATGTTGTGCTGCACAAATCGGGTCTATTCTGCCTCGCCTCACTGCAAAATATCGTGTCAAGTTAGT
>NW_026552861.1:0-45231 GCF_027596085.1 Anoplopoma fimbria | reverse complement strand
AGTAGCACATGAAGCAATAAAAGTTTGACTTCCAAGTGTAAAATTGAGATGAAATTACACGGATCCATGGGCACATTAAGCAAGCCCACTAGCATTTCCTTTAACCCCACCTCCAAGCCATCGATCTCATGCTCATTCACATGAACGGATGAAGGAAAACAACTCTGTATTCAGCTATATGTGCGATTTTAGAACTTTCAGGACATAATGATTTAAATAAGGACTATTCACATGTCCATATTGAGCAAAGTGACAATTCAGTTTATTTTGTATAGCCCAAAATCACAAATTACAAATTTGCCTCAGAGGGCTTTACAATCTGTACACATGCGACATCCTCTGTCCCGGAACCATAATGACATGGTTTGGCCTCTATCTAAAATTTGGTGCTTTTTCTTTGGGCTTGGGACTCGCTCTGTATGTAAATATAAACAGCTCATTCTAAGGTGACGAAAACACATGTATTATTAATATATTCCATTTCTGCCACTATATTCCCCATAATGGCCACACAATGTTCCTTTAAGTAACAGGGCATGTTAACATAAACTTGAATTAAGTCGTGGTTTTAGTATCTGGTTGTGAAGTCACAATCAGACTGCAGCCATCTAGTAAATATGTTACTCAGTTTGACCCCTAAAACGCGCCCAGTGTGATGGATTACAGCCGACACAAAAATGACAGTGACAGTTACTACGCTTTTTAGTTGGTTGGCAACTGTGCAGTGGGTTGTCCCTTCGCGGCCTCCGTCGCAGTACTCGAGGACGTAGGTGGCGGTAGTCTGCCATATTGTCTCTGATACAGCAGAAATCACACACTGGCACAGGCACACACCGGCGACGGAGGCAGGCGAGGACCGTTGGCTTGACGAAACTCAGCTAACGGGGAAGCATTGCGGTTGTGGAATTGATCTAGGGGGTAAATATCCGCTCCAGTGTTGCTCTTCTGTTGATAAAGGCAGACTCCCTTTCTCTGTGGAAACTAGCGAGCATTCACGTTAGCCATGCTAAGGTTAGCGGGCTACCAACTTGGGCCCGCCTAGAGCCGATAAGTTACCGACACCTTCTGCTGACAGCGACAGCTATCCGGGTCGGGTGGGCTAGCTGACTAATAAGCTTTCGTTTGAACGTAAGTCGTCTGTAGATGCAGACAGTGGTACAGCTGCACGAGTCAATAAGCCTCTGTAAATATACAGCTATGTCGACACAACGTTAACATTGCGGAGGTCGCATACATTATAATGGTCACTGAATGTGATCAGCTTGTCTGCTCCACGTAAGTTTTGCAACCATCATAGTCGCTTCAGATGTAAGACAGTAATGTGAGTGTTGAACGTAGCTGTGATTGGTCTAACGCTGGCCAGTTTAACGCAGGTGAATGTAAGGAGGAGGTCTCGCGTTACGTGGTGGTGTCTTTAGAGTCAATAGGCTATTATTACAGTATTGACTGAAACACCGTATTCAGGTGTTAACGAAACGGAATAGTACACTTAAAGGGTCAAGTGTGTTTTTTGCTATTCACACCGGCCTATGGCCGAATGAGTCGCTGATATAGTTGGGGTAACGTTGTTCACGTTACTTGAGCCACCATTAGTGGTAATCTGTTGACGTGGGCGTTACCCTGAGCTGTTTAGTTAGCGTTGGTGGAGTACTTCACCTGTCAACTAGGGAGTAGCATAGGTTAGAGTAACGTTAGCTGAGGCCACTGACGTTAGGTTAGCGAGGGGACGTATAGGAAGAGAAAAATGTAAAAAAAAATGCGCATGTAGCGTTCAATTTAACTAGAAAAAAGGTGGTCAATAAGTTAAATCCCTTTAATTTAAACGGCCCAATTTAACATATTTACCTTAAAGCCCCTTTAACCATATTTAGAAGTATGTATGGCCTAACATGTATGGCCTAACACCAGCCAGTCAGACAATGAAAATATGTTCTTATCCCAGAGTTGGTATGAAGCACATTAAAGCAGACCAGGACCTGCACATGCATTCCTTATTATTTCAAACATGTATGGAAGGTTTTCCATTAAGTGTTACTTACTTGACCTAGGTTGGAATGAGATTAAAGTGTCCAGTTGCTCTGATGGTCCAGTGGTGTCATTCAAATAATGGATTTGGCCGTTTGAATAAGATCAATAATTACACAGCTTTCTGCCCTGCTAATTAAACAGGCTGTGTCAATACTTTAGGAGTCAGTGGTGATGTTTTAAACACAATGTAAAAATGAACACTCAACTAGAGCTGGAATTCTTTTATCCACTTCTATCTGCGCACTACCCAACTCTCATGTCAATCTGTGAGCTTGAGGCTCAGCTCTCTCCTCACTACAACATCCTTTCTGTTGTTGCTTGCTTTGTAAGCAGCTGGTATACAAGGCTCCAGACAGTTTTTTTTTCCCACCACAGTCCCGAAAGGGTTTGCCCCGAAAGTCAGTATAAACAGTAAAAATTCTTAGATTGTATTTTTATCGATCTTATTTTTTGGCATTAGTCATTTTAATTATGAATTTTAAGCTGCCTTAAGTTAATGCATCTCAATGGAACCTCCGTATATTAGCTGTTATATCTTACTTGCTCTTCTCTTGCTAATTTCAATATGGACTTGTTGTTCACAATGCAGTATTAACAGGGATTGGTGAATAGAAGGCATTAATGGCGATCTCCTGAACAGTAGAGTAGAGTCAATCTTATGACTGATGAATCTTAAGGCACAGTGCCAAACATGCACTGGTGTGTGAATTTACGGTTTTCTCATTCGTTGTAAATGGATGGATGGAGATACTGCTGACACCTGTGACGTATCAAAATGAATCAGGAATTGAATTTCTCTAATCCTTTTATTTCCTCACCCACCTTCCTTTTCAGCTATCCCACCGAGCCCCTGGCGGCCCCTCCCCCGTCCTCAGGTAGAGCCCTCCCTACCCCCTGCCCTGTTGGGATAAACCCCCCTCATCCCCTACCTTCCCTCCTCTTCCTCCCTCCCTCCCACCCACCCGTCCTCCCTGTACTCCATCAGTCCTCCGCTGCAGTAAGGTTTTCCAACCACCTCTGCCAAGCTGTCGGACATGTCAGGACCCGTGCCGAGCCGGGCCCGAGTGTACACCGAGGTCAACACTCACCGGCCCAGGAGTACTGGGACTACGAGTCCCACGTGGTTGAGTGGGGGTAAATACCTCAGTAATCCTTACACGACGTTTGCAGGATGCTGCTTGACACCTCTTCAACCTAGCTGATGTTCGGTTCGCCGGTTTTTTTCCTTCCTTTTTTCGTTTTCCTTCTCAGAAATCAGGATGATTTTCAATTGGTGCGTAAACTGGGGCGTGGCAAGTACAGCGAAGTCTTCGAGGCAATCAACATCACCAATAATGAGAAGGTGGTGGTGAAGATACTCAAGGTAAATCTATGCAGAGACTGAGGCTTGGATCAAGTCAGAGGTTCTGAATGCTTAAATCCCGTCTTCTTGTCTTCTTCCTTCTAGCCTGTGAAGAAAAAGAAAATTAAGCGTGAGATCAAGATTTTGGAGAACCTACGCGGAGGCCCCAACATAATCTCCCTCATCGATATAGTGAAAGACCCTGTGGTAAATATAGTTTATTGAACGCTTGACAGTTCAGAGGCCATATTTAGTTTGTGTGTTCCTGTTGACACAATCAATATTTTGTAAGAACAAACCTATGTTGTGTATGTTGGGTTTCTGAAGTATCCTTACTGTACCAATAGCGTGTGGAGCCCACCACCTGTGCAAGCTTATCGTTTTCATTTGGGAAGTATGTTTGTGTAAGTACTTTGCCAGCTGTAGCAGTAAGTTAGATACGTGTATGTGATGGCATACAGCTTGCTCCTATGTTGAGCCAGGGCTCTGGCACAATATAAACATTTATTGTAGAGACAGACTTGCAAATAATAGAAAGTAATAGTTAGTTGTTGCCCTAGCTTTACCTTTTCCCCCCATTGTAATTAAAGATGCCTTGGAGGGCCCTGCTCTAAGATGCACCCTTTGTTATTTATTTAAACAGTGCTAAAACAATGAGTTGACTAACTAGTTGATGGAAGATAAATCGCTGACTGTGATGATACATCACTAGGCATTCATAAAGTAAAATCACTTTTCTGCTTCTCCCTACTGGCATCATTGTAAACTAAATACAGTTAATTTAATGCTCATACAAACAAAGCAGTTTGAAGACATCTTATGGGCTCTGGCATCTTGTGACTTTAGATTATGGTTTATAGAATATAAAACAATGGGTAGATAAATTGTGAAAGTTGGTTGGTTGGTTAGCTGCAGCTCTAGTTCACACTGTAAGCAACAAGTGACCATTTGTGGGTATGGTCAGCAGACTACATGTGTATATTTCAAACATTTAGTTGAAAAATCTGACAATACAGACGTTTTTACAGCTTCTGGCTAGGATAAACATTGTAGTTCTGCCGATTTTTTATTTTATTTTTTAAGTAAAAAAAAAAAAAAAAAAAAAAAAACACTTAAGCTTATAGCCACCCAATATCATCAACTGGGGATATCTGTTAACTAGAATGAATCCAGAAATATGGATTCTCTGAATGGCCGTATTGCTCGGCATCAATGGTAAGCTGGTGAGCTTGTCCTCATGAGATCCAATAAGAGAAACTGGAATTTCTGAAATGTTATAGGCCAGCGACAGCTGACTGCCCACATGGTGGTGGAGTTTCCATGCTTACATGTGTACAGAAAATGAGTGGGCATTTGGAGACTTGACTTTGGTGTTGCTTATGGTGTGGTTAGTTTGTACAGAGTTTAGGGCTGCACGATTATTGCCAAAATGATTATCACGATTATTTGGATCAATATTGATATCACGATTATTTACCACGATTATTCATTGATTTTAGTGATACATTTTTTTATTGAACATTCACGGAAACTTGAATACATAACATAACACAATACATAACATAAACTTGAATACATAAACTTGAATACATAACATAAACATAACACCAACTTAAAACAACAGGGCAAAGATTCTACAATGTTTAAATTGTAAACGATTTATGTTGAATTTGTAAAATAGGTTATTATTCACGTGACCTCCTAGAAGCGAAAAAAAAAAAAAATCTAAACAATTAAATGCAGGACTATGCAGAAAGGGCACTGCCTTAGAGTTTACAGGTTTTTGGCAAGAAACACCAGCCTGTCAACATTTTCTGGCTTGAGGGATGAGCGAAGGCAGGTCACCACATTTCCCCCAGTGCTAAAAACCCTCTCTGAAGGGGAACTTGTAGCCGGGATGCACAAGTGCTTCGGCGCGCCGCCGATGTACTCACGCAGTCGCAGACCGCAGGTGTACAGGGAGCGCTTGGTTTGCAGCGGAGGTAGAGCGTATACTGCATGGGCGGGGCTCGTTTCTTTTTTCGTTTTCCTTTTTTTGTGGAAGCATTATTTTAAAAAAATATCGCGAGAACACAACATGTCACCGTGGGAAGCCAATATCGTCATCGCGATAAAAATTTGATATATTGTGCAGCCCTAACAGAGTTTGAGTCAGTGCCATAGCTTGTTACAGTGCTTCAGTCAAATAGATGCATATACGTAGGCCTAGTGGTAGATATTGTTGGTTGAGACTGCAGCACATTAAGTGCACAAACTATTTTTTTTTTCAGTCCCGAACGCCTGCCTTGGTCTTTGAGCATGTTAACAACACAGACTTCAAGGTAGGTCACTTTTTCTTCACCTTTTTATAAAACATTGCCGTGCAGGATCACGGAAACCTCCTTTCTTGGCATACGCGATGTTTTCCTGTACACGTGTGTGTATGTGATGGAGGAACACGAAGGTCCAGTGCTATGTCTTCGGTGCCAGAAAGTCAACCGTCTTCTGGTTCTATCCTCAATCGCTGGCACATTTCCACAGCTCAATGTGATTGACGATGTATGACTGTTCCATTGACGTGTGTGGCCTCTTTTACTGTTAGACGATACCATAGAAAGCCCAATGACATTGCTTTTGTCTCCAGCAACTGTACCAGACCCTGACAGACTACGACATCCGGTTCTACATGTACGAGATCCTCAAGGTGAGTCCTCCTCGGTGCCTGTCCGCTCATAATGTTTAACCTCTAAACGTCCCGAGGGAGGTGAAGCATTGAGTCCTTGAACAAGACTGTCTGTCCTGACTTTATTTTTCTCTGCCATCTTGTACATGCTCAGGTACTCGTACAGTACCAATCCTCTGTTTAGGCCATCAACATTGTGTGTGTTGACTGGTAGACAACATCTTCTTGTTATCTGTTGCTGTTTTGGAATTACTTGGAAGAAAACAACAGTGTGACCAATTGATAACAAAGTTCCTTTGCCCTTGTTTGTAGGCCCTGGACTACTGCCACAGCATGGGGATCATGCACAGAGATGTGAAACCACATAACGTGATGATTGATCATGAGCATCGTAAGGTGAGTGATTTCAGGGCACTTTCACGCCTTCTTTTCCGTTTGATCCAAACCAAAATGACTACGTCCGTCAAAGGTACGCAATTCCTAATCCAAATTAGCTTTGAACGCCACTCATAATTTGCGACTATATGAATTGCCTTTTAAGAGCTACCATCATATCAAATGTACACCACTTATATGAAGACCAAAAAGCTAAGCTAGCGGGGGAGTTTGACAGTCACTCGGAGATAAAAAAAATTACCTCGAGGTAACAGCGTATTATTTTGACCAGCAGTGGGAACTTTGGTGGTTTGCATTGATCGTTATGAATCTAATGGACATGCTGAAGCGTACGCCGAACTCTTCCTGCAAGTAGTGTGAAAGCTTTTTTTACTTGGATGGGTTGTGCTTTCTGACAAATAACAGGAAGTTCTAGAATCCTAGCGCCATGTCATAAGAGTAGGGAGAAAGAGAGAGGGAGGGATTCAATTCAGTTTATTTTGTATAGCCAAAAATCACAAGTTCCAAATTTGCCTCAGAGGGCTTTACAATCTGTACACGTACAACATCCTCTGTCCCGGAACCCTCACATCAGCACAGGAAAAACTCTCCTAAAAAAAACCTTTTAACAGGGAGAAAAAAGGAAGAAACCTCTGGGAGAACAACAGGAGGGATCCTTAACAGAGTTACAACACATTAAATGTATAATGGGATAGAGTTAGAGAGAGCGAGATGTCATGTACAGTTCTTTTATTTTCTTCATGTAGAGTTCTTTAGTGCGCTTGTAAAATTGGAATGTGAAAACAAAACTAAAATGTTTTGTTACACTAAAAATAATCTAAATCGGTCAATCCAGCCTCAATCAAAAGCCAATGATTATTGCTTCTGTGTAGTTATGTGAACCAAATAAGTAAGTAATTTTAATTTGTTAAACACTAGTACATGCGTTGCCTGTTTGTAGTTGCTAACTGCTTCATTTCTACGTCTGCAGTTGCGTCTTATTGACTGGGGTCTGGCCGAGTTTTACCACCCAGGACAGGAGTACAACGTCAGAGTCGCCTCCCGCTACTTCAAAGGACCTGAGCTCCTGGTGGACTATCAGGTACGTGGGTAAAGCATGCTGCTTTAGGTGGAGATGACTTGTTCTAAGTATCTGAGGAGTGATAGTGGAGATCTTTCGAGTAGGCCCTCGCTTTGCATTGATCTTCTTTCCTGTGTAATCTGAGACACTGCTGGTCAGATGTCAGAGGGGGAGTAGGGGTTTGTAGATGGTTCATCTCAAACCTACTGTTGACTTTCATTTATTTGTGTTTTTGTTTGCAACACATCACATAGAACTATAATTCTATTTAGAGACCATATTTTGATTAGATCACACCAGCCGTAAATCCAAATCAGGCCAGGGGCGTAAAATAAGACAGCCAATGGCCCCTTACACACTTTCTACCCCCATACTTATGGCAACCTTGCTCTTACCACACCAATCTTCGGACTCGGCCTTCATTTTAATCTCAATTCCACATCTGTAAAGTTTCGTGACTGTATGTTACACGGTTGCTACGCTATCGTGGTGACAAAATCTGTCAGCCCACAGACATGTAAACACCTGGCAGAGTAGTCCTAAACTCCTCTGTGGTCGTCCTGCTACCGGAACACATTATGCCATGATGACACACACACACACACACACACACAAACACACACACACACACACACACACACACACACACACACACGCACACAGGGTCACTGCGTTGCTGTCGTGGCTGGTAACAATAATGATGGTGATGATGTTATACAGTTAATTATTGTAGTCTGAATGGGTTGGATGTTACCTATGGGTGGTAATGTTGTGGTAGAAACCATTTGAACACGGCATTGTTGTGACGGACCTGGTTCTTTTAATGGTGCAACTTTTCTGTTAAATAATTGTTTTAAGATTACATAATCAGGAATTTTTTATGATAATCGGGCAGCCTTGGGAAACCTGTGGCAGCATAACACAGACAGCTCTGTGTTGGGGAAACACTGGATTGAATTCATCTTGGTTATAAGATGCACTTGAGGGCTTAAACAAGGGTACATGCTTGTTCCTGATAGCCAAATGGGAACAGCATTGTTAATGCATTGTTCTATTCTTAATGATGCACCAGTGCTCATTTAAACAGTGTTACAACTCATTGAAATTTAGTTGTCTCTCCTTTTAATCCTGCCTGTGCTCTGAGACTTGTGCCGTGTGTTGCAGATGTACGACTACAGTCTGGACATGTGGAGCTTGGGCTGTATGTTGGCGAGTATGATCTTCAGGAAGGAGCCCTTCTTCCATGGCCATGACAACTATGACCAGGTAAACGCTGGTAACACCAGGTTAAGGCAAGCTATGTTGTGGAGTTTTCTCCATTACATGCATGGAATGAATAGCTCTCCTTGGGGTTACAGAACTCAGGTGACTGCCATGTCTTTTCTGTAACTGACTCGTTTCGATTTATATTTGTGTCTGAAAGGGTGAAAGTACCTCGTACAAACACTTTGTTCCTTGTGTGTTCCTGTAGTTGGTGAGAATAGCCAAGGTCCTGGGGACTGAAGACCTCTACGACTACATCGACAAGTACAATATTGAGCTGGAACCTCGCTTCAACGACATTCTGGGAAGGTGAGATGATGATGATGATGATGATAGTGTCTCGGATATGCAGGCTTTTGTATAGTGACTATACCTAGCGCTTGTTTTGTAGTCGAGTAGCCTTGGGCCCTAAACTGGGTTAGTTTAGCTTCTATCTCGCCTCCTCTCCCTGGGCCAGTTTGGTGGTGTTTAATCCGGCAGGGCTGGCTGGTTATCGTCTCAAAGTCCGCTGGACTTAATCTGAACGCTTCCTTCTAAGATGTTGAGGAATGTATTCTGTCATATTCAATTAGTGATTAACGCTAAAAACAAAATGAAATTTAGGGAGCTACAGGCGGCAGCATGTTCATGTCCCACCCTTGCTATAACAAAATCCATCCAGATTTAATCCGTGCTCCATGCATACATCATTTATCTCGTCAACACAACAGTCCGTCTGGGAATCGGTGTCAGAATGTAATGTGTTCTTTTGTCCTCCAGGCATTCTCGTAAGCGGTGGGAGCGGTTTGTCCACAGCGAGAACCAGCACCTGGTCAGCCCCGAGGCGTTGGATTTCCTGGACAAGCTGCTGCGCTACGACCACCAGGCGCGGCTGACCGCCCGCGAGGCCATGGATCACCCTTACTTCTGTAAGTGTTGATGTTTTATAGGAATTAATTCACAATCTGTAATATCAACAAGACAATAAGTGCTTTCTTTATTTTTTGTTGTTTCCTGCAGTCCCAATTGTGAAAGATCAGTCTCGTGTGGCCGGAGCCACACTGCCTGGTGGGAACACAGCTGTCAGCTCAGCCAGCATGATCACTGGTGAGAACACACGCACACGTCAGGAAGTGATCACACTGCCCAGAAATGGAGAGAAAAGCATTTATGGCAGCATCTCTATTATGTCTCTGCTGTCATACTTATGGTTTGATCCCATACCCTCATAATTCCTTATGTTAATACTTCCAACTGCAGATCAATTGCAGGGAAAGTGATCAGACAGGTTTTCTATATTTCCACAGTTTTATCAGATCATCCAAGTGAGAAGCAAAAGCCAACGTTAAAGTTATTAAAGTTACTGTTTCGTCTTTGATCACGCACAATACAACGGATAAACTATTTTGTCAGTTTCGATTACATCTACGTTAATCTTAATGAAATATAAGTGGTTCACATATTTGGAGTTAATTAGAGTTACAAAGGTTTAAAACCAATGTGGTTGTAGATTGAAAAGCTGTGGGCACCAGTTGTGCTGCATTCTCAGGTCTCAGCAAGTTGGAACGACTACACAAACAAAGTGCAGGCTGTTGGGTGGAAAAAACAATATTCCTCTAAAGTTAGATCAAAGTCAATTTACATTATACAAGTTAAAACATGTTTGCTGAAAACGCATGAAAAGACCATTCAGAACTGGAGCTGAGAGCATTGGAGCAGCCAGCGAAAACACACTGCACTGCTCTGCATTTCCATCACAGCTAGTTTTAGAGTGAATCATTTCCATTCAGTTTCAGACGATCGTGGGAGGGGGTGATGTGAGGCGCCCGCAGGAAGGGTGTCATAGTAACCTACATGAGTGATAAATTAAATGAAATACCATAAGCAAATTCTTTCTATTTGAAACTTGCCGCCATCAATTTGATCGTTCCAAAAAGGTTCTGTCAGGCCGAGTGTACACAAAGAGCATCTGAGCGGACATCCTTTTATACTCTTTATATGAGTCATCTGTTTATAGATCTCTGCCAGCACCTCCAGCTGCAGTTTCTCTGACACACGAGTTGTCTTTCTATACAAGTTAAAGCCACACTCTGGTCGTAGTGCTGCTTTTAGAAAACACACTCATGGTCAATCACATTAGCGCTGCCACAAACTGCTTTGATTCATCTTAAAAATGTTCACTCCAAAAAATCTAAATGACCATTGCATTTAAGTTTTATTTTTATTTATTTTTTGACAATCTGAGTGTTGCTGTATATTGCAGCGCAAGACGAAATGTAAACAAAGGTTTACATTTTAACGTGCAAAACTGTTGGTTGATGTACACTTGTTAACGGGATGTGCCACTCACGGTTCTGCACATGTAAAAATTATTTTTACAAAGTGGCGTGAAGTTATCAATGGGGTTATATAAAAAAGTTTCACCGCCGTGGGTGTCTGCATTTTGCGAACTGACTGTACCGCATGACGGGAGTCATGCGTCACTTTCATGAATTGAACACGATATGTAACGTTAGGTCAAGCGTAACTTCATGTAAACAGACCACTTAACTATCAGCTGTGAGTTCTAGATCAGTCTGGAGACCTAACCAGTGGAATATGGGTGTGTTATCATTATTATCTTGCAACGTTTGTTATTTTTAAACAGAAAAAACATTTTATATTGGGCTATTTACTGGGAATTGCAATTTAGCCAACAAGTAGAAAACCAATCTCCCTCCAGCCAGCAGCCACCTTCTTTAGGTTTTGTAGTTAAATGAGGAGATACACAGATAACTTAACTCTCTGAACCCCAAAACCTGCTGGGTGGATGGAAAAGCATGTTTTCTTTTAAACAATCGCCAAAACCACACCGTTTATCACAGAAGCTGTAAAATCTGTCACGAACGCCCGACTTTCATCTTTTTAACGGTCCTCGAACACATCATGTGTGACAAACACTTCAATGCAACCAAGACTAAGCCTAAAATTGAAACATTTCCCGAAAAATATTTTATTCTACATGTCTTATTTAAAATTTTGCCACAAATAAACCGTTTACTCAAAACCTAAAATTCTGAGCGCAACTAGGAAGCCATGATTGATTTATTTTAGACCGACAGTCATGTGACCAGAATTCTGTGAATCTTCAACTGAACTACAGGCTGTTGAGAGGAGAGGAGAAGAGAGGCTGCAGGTAGAAGTTGTAAAAAAGCGAATAGTTCCCTATTTATATATTGATAGAGCCTCAATTTTTTTTACATTAAATATTCTTAACATGTTGGATATATAGATTCCACTGTTTCTCATCCTTTGTAAAATAAATCATTAAAGAATTTCCACTTCCATTTTTCCTTTCCCCTTTTATGATTTATGGTTGTACTGCACAATAGACAGGTTTGAGTTCTCTACTCTAGAGGTGCAGGACTTTTATATTGCAGTGAATAACAAAACCACCAAGGGTAAATGTGACAAGCGGTGAATCCCTTGAAACTGCTTGGGGTTCAGAGGGTTAACTCCACCAATCAGTACTTTCATAGCGAGCGACAATTAGAAATAGAAACAGGGTGACCATTAAAAGTTGTGCTCCAGACTGACTGTTGCTCTGCACAGTGCTGCGTCGCTCACAGCTAGCTGTGACACCGTGTCAATGACATATTGAGCAAAAATAGATATTGGAATAGTTTGCACCTATGCGCTTTATAGGAACAAATATTCAAACAACAATTTTGACCGCCCTAGTCGGTTCTGAGCCGGTGGAACTGCAGGCGATACAGTATGGATGGAGACCCGGTGCCATTTGTCTACATCTAGACTACTGCCGGCACTGCAGTGACAGTAAGCTCAAAATGTTTTACTTCAAACACTTATTCAATGGACTTTCTAAGGTAGCAGGTAGACGACCTCATCAGCTGCTACACAGACAAAAGGTTTTTTTAAACTGTGCCTGTTTTTAAAATATTGATCTAGACGCATTTCCAGTGTCATCAATAACGGCAACACATCGTGGCAGCCCTAAATCAGTCCCCAAGCCCTAAATCAGTCCCAAAACAGCAGGTGCATCAATGCAGAGGGAAGCCAAACGTGACAGTGACAGTGGTGCTTTGTTGTTAAGTTGGGGAGATGTGATTGTTGCTGTACATTCAGTGTAAGGGTAGTTGACTTCCTGTCTGAAGTTCAGCACCCCCTCTTTGCACTCGTGTGTTTCTAACCGTCCCTCTGGCTCCGCTCTCCTCAGGTATCTCTGCCTTGCCAGCCTCCACTCCCCTGGGCGCTCTCACTGGCTCGCCGGTCCTATCTGTTGCCACCAACGTCCTGAGCACCCCGGTGCCCGCCGCCGCCCCACAGTGACGCCCCACCAAAATCCTCACTCGCCCCCAGGCTCTCCCACCTCTGGGCAGGTGCTAAACGGGGGTGCCACTCTGCCGGCCATCACCACATCCAACCTAACCGGTGCGACGACCAACCTCCCGTCTGAAGGATGCCGTCGTCTTAAGAAAAGAACGATTTATCCTCCGTTCCTTTTCCTCCTCGAATGAACTCGTTAACCTGACATCTCAAATGAATGTTCTGTGTAATTTGAAATATACAGGTATTCCTTTCATTATTTCCCACAAGCCGTAGTGACTACAAAGAAGGGTGTGTGTGCGTGTGCGTGTGTGTTGAGTCTGAGAGCGAGTGCCATCAGGGTGTGTGTTTTTTCAGTTTGGACTGTGAAGGCAGTGGTCAAAAAGTACATCAGCTGAAGGTGAAAGAATGCCGTTGGCTGTGAGGACCAAAAGGAGCTCCTCCTGTTTAGTTTACTACGGCAGCATGGTCAAAAACCAGACCCGATGACACTTACTCAGCCTCCTCACACGAGTCTAAACCCTCCAGATCACAGCGTTTTGGAAGTGTTTGGTGCTGTTCTGTGTTCCAGGTGTATGTGAACACGATGACACTTCAACACTTTCTCTGCCCGAATAGTTCTGTCTTGCCTTTTTCTTACCAAACCAGATAACCGGTCTTCTTTTTTTATATGCGACTCTCCGTCAGCCGTCATGAGTTTTTGTTTTGTGTCGAAATGTCCCAGAGTGCTAGATAAAAGGTTCGCCACCACCGAGCGGTTTGGATCAACTCTAGTGTCGTACTCCTATCTCCTTAAGGAGCCAGGTAAGGTTCATTCAGGTTCTCAAAGAAATGGTTTCTCAAACGTGCTGCTCTCCAGTTCCTTGAATTACTTCAAGTGGCTTTTATTGAATGACTTCAAGACATAACCAAAGTTTACTCAGTCGGTTGGAAGATGAGACTGACCAAACCTAGATTTGTTTTGTGGGAGTTACTCATACTGTAAGGCAGGTTGACAACGTGGGTTCTAGGTCATAAGATGAGACGTGATCCAATTATCACCTGCAGGTGACTGAAGTGCTGTCGGTGTTGGAGGGAAGTTCAGTTCTGTAATGTGCAGTGTCATGGGTGAGCTTTGTGATGAGTAAGACTGGCTTCCCCGACTCACTGAGGGTGTTAGTGGAGGTCAGTTGTTGAATAGCACTTGAAGGTTAGAGTTCTCCACCGTGTTTTAGTGCCAGAGTTTGAAACTGTACGTTTTAGACCCTGCTCTGTACATGCGCATCTTTTTTCTTTTATTTCTTTTCAAAACCTGAAAAATGCAAATAAATCCAAACGTGTATACATTGACCTGAGAATGGAGCAGTTTGAGTCCCTACATCACTGTATATATTTTTATGTCCTTATGTAGAAGACTAGTATTTGAGAATATTTGTGTAAATAAACACGTGTTTTATTTATGAGGAACATCTGACTGAGTTCATGTCTGTCCTCTCACACAGACTAACTTTATGTCGCTTTGAATCAACGTCGCAAAGTGCAAACTGGATTTTTTAAATGAATAATGCTACATTTTAAAGAAGACACTTTTTTTCTTCCAAGTCTTTAAATTAGTTATTTCTTGTGACTAATGTACATGGTTATTACGGTTGCTTTAATTACTCCTTCCAAATGTAACACTAAGGGCGCTTTCCAATATGTTAACTTGTTCTTCCTTGCTTGACCCAAAATCACCATGGAGGCTGTTTCAATCACTTCTCTCCACCATGAGGAGAGAGGAGGCTTCTGGAGGAGCCCAGAGCGAGGAAACACTGGTGCTTCCTCTCCAGAAGTCTTTTCAGCACCCCTGCAAAAAAAGAGGCTTGAAACACGACGGGAATAATCTAAAACCATGGCAGAAATGTAATGTGTAATCATTAGTTGTCATTATTTAAGATCAACGCGTTTACCCCATGCCTTGATGACATTTCCCCTCGATGTGACCTAAGTTTTTATCTTGAATGTAGGTTACATCTAATCAACTGCACTTGTTATCTAACGAGGTAGTGGTTTGCACTGTCGCCTCACAGGAAGAGAGGCCAGGGTTGTTTCCTGGGCCGGCCGTGTGGCCGGCCCTTTTTGTGTGTGGCGTTTTGTATGTTCTCACTGTGTTTGTGTGGGTTCATCTTTTAACGGTCCTCGGTTCTCTGACTTTAAATGGACATATGGACATATCATCAATACATTTACTTTGAAAAAATCTGAACCTATCCCTTATAGGTTACAATTAAGTTAGGAACACAATGAAGTATGCTGCTGACCAAAACTGACAAACCACTTGGAATGCAAATATGCAAACTAACTACAATATAATAAACAATAGGTTACAGGAAGATATTGAAAAATGGTCAACACTAGTATTGATTGGACTTTAGTTCAAGTATTGAGGTGGTGAAAATGAATTTACTGCCACGATTGCTTTACCCCTACCGGTTAGAAGCCAAGAATCTCAGTTTACAGCATGGGATAAACAGATATCCTGGTTTATCTGGGCACTCCAAATTGACAAAGAAAATGGAGGCCTAGCACTACCAAATCTCAGAGAATACTTTTACGCTGCTCAAATGACATACATTGTCAACTGGTGCTCGAAATGGAAACATTTTGAACTAAATCTGAGTCAATCTCACACTCAGGTCAGGCTAGGTGGTAAAGTATATACTGAACATGAACATTCCATGAATTCCATTCCAAGAATCACTGAAAGTATGGAATGAAATTGTCAAAAATACAAACATGAAGGAGATAGTAAACGTCTTATTTGGCCTTCCCAATCTCCCAGGTTTAGACCTGGAGAGCTAGATTAAACATTTGTATGGTGGACAGTAAAAGGATTAAAAGCTAAATGTACACTCATAGAGGGAAATCTTTTATAACTTTTGATGGGTTCAAAGGAGAATTTAATATAGAAAATGGGGATCTGTTCAGATCCTTACAGTTTAGACATTTCTACAATGCAGGAATAAAAAGGAATTTCAGCAGAAGGTAATGAACTGATTAAAGTGTTGACATTTGCATACAAACAAACCCCTTCAAAGATAGTTTCCAAACTGTACAGCAGTTTACAGAGACGAAACAAAGGAAACTCCCAAAATGTAAAACTGAAACTAGAATTAAACATTGAACTGTCGAAGACTGATTGGCCTTCCATGTGAAGGACAACAAACGACCAGTAGCTCTTAAAGATGGAGCGAAGAATTGAATCTGCTTATTTATTACACCCCACTGCAGCAACACTGGAGACAGTGTGGGCAAATGAATGGCATCACTCACATATTTTCTGCTCATATATTAAAATACAAACATTCTCCCGGCTGTTTATTTAAAAAAAAAATCTGTCTCTTCAAAACTCTGACACTCGCAAGTAAAAAGGCCATCACAAGGAGCTGGGTGGAATGTGACCCTCCAGGATCAGGCCAGTGGGAAATATGACTCTAAGGACCACAGCAGGGACTCATGAACAACACTGGAGAGAATGTACTGCATACAAATAAAAGATGGGTCGTGTTCTCAGCAGATCTGAGACAGTTAGGCTCAAAGATTGTAAAGAGAGAGCACTTTTCTATTTTTATTTCTGTCAGCCATAGTGTTTTACTGTGGATTTTGTTCAGTGGAATAGAAACTGAAAAATAAATAAATAAAAAGTAAAAAATAAAAAAAGATGCACAGCAGCTTTATAATTTTTGGCTATGAAATAAAAAAATAAAATAAAAATAACTTTTAAAATGCAAATGAACACACCAAAAAGGCCATTTATAAAAGTCATGTCACACAAAAATGCACTTTCTTAGCAGGTTTCACTAAGATGCCACACATATATATTCCAATATTAGATGCAACAGAGGAAAGCCTAGCATCGGTCTAAACTTACATGGTGTCAGTATGGTAATATATAACGAATCACCCTCAGGCGCTGACTTGACAGTGCACCCTCTGGTACTGTGGGGAAGGGTTTCTCCAGCTGTTCATGCTGCAGCACTCCTCGCCTTGGTAAAACCTGCAAAACAAGGCCAAAAACACGTGAGTGTCTCATGCCACTGAACTTGATTATGAGTAATTCATCTGACAAATATAGACCCTACTTGTTTAAACATAGCTCCTTGTCTATCTCCTCCAGAGTCTTCCCTTTGGTCTCTGGTAGCATGAAGTAGAAGAAAACTCCAGCAGCCACAGCGGTCATCCCATACAAGAGGAACATCCCCGACAGACCAATCGCATCTGTTGATCAAAAGCACAGCTCACTCTCTGCTGGCCACCATTTCACTTGTAACTAAGTCAGGGTTTGAGGGTTTGAGGTAAGAACGGAAATCAATTCATCAAAGAATCCGTCTCTACAAAGTTTTTCTGGCAGTTATTTTTATTATCTTTCAGTTTGTAAAAAGATAAAGCTTGAGTTGGTTATCATCTCAAAAAAGTTACAATTATTAAAATTCTTATTACAATTCAACAGCACTCAATAAACCAAATGCTCAGACAAAAAAACAGTAAGAAAATCGGACATCTGTCACTAACACAGGACTGTAAAAAGCCTGTCCAATCATTTGTCAGAAGCATTATTGGACAAACACAACTTGCTCTGTGTCTGCTGTGTGTTAGCTGGCAAGTTGGCCATAGCTACCAACAAGTATTTGGTGTTTGACCGATTCTTTTGATCTTAACATACAAGACTGGATTTAAAGTTGGCAATCAGATTCACAAAGGCACAGGTGTAATCAATCACTTTGGCTGTGTTCCGTGTGGCATTTTTCTTTAATTTGCTTACATGGAATGTTTTTGAAACTGATCCACCATAGCTTGTATAATTTACACCTGCACTTTCCCCACTGTGACTAGTCAAAATGTCCACTGGGAAACGGTGTTTGGGAACTTACCGATAAAATCTAAGAAAGTGAATGTGACCAAAAGGTTGGCAGCCCAGTTGAAGCAGTTGGTGAATGCGAATGCCCTTCCTCTAATAGCAGCTGGAAATATTTCACTCAGGAGAAGCCAGGTCACTGGTCAAAGACAAAAAAATAATAATTTAAAGACAGTTAAGCTACATAAGGGATCTTTGCATGCTAGCAGATTGAAAATGCGTATGCATTTAGACTTATATTTAATCAATCTTGCCTTATGTAGCTTTAGATGCACAAAAAAATACCCATTTTGAGTGAATATACAAACTTGGTCCAAATCCAACGGAGTATGCACTGACAACAGCCATCATACACACGAGAATGATCCAGTTCACAACTGTGCCATGGGCGCCCGGAAGAGGTGCCAGGGGATCGTCCGGTTGTTTCTGTCCAACTTCACCGAGTACTACAACTCCATCTTGTGTGTTGTTATTGAGGAGTCTTTGGCCCTCATGTAAAGGTGCGCCATAAACGGACTGATTCCCAACAGTTAGATGATCGGTTCTTGTAACGTTGAAGTCCTCAGAATCACAAGGCCTCTTGGCATTCATCGATGAACGTCCACTGAGGAGTCCAATAGTTATCAGAGACAGCGCCATAACGGAGCAGCCACCGATGAGCAGGGGCCTCCGCCCCACCCGATCCGAAAACACCATGGAGGTCAGAGTAACGACCACTTTGACAAAGCCCAAGCCCACGGACGCCAGCACCGCTGAGGCATTGCTCTGAAAGCCCACTGAATGGAAGATGGTGGAGGCGTACAGGAGGACATTCGGCTGGCCCGTGAACTGCTGAAAGAGCACCAGTCCTAGGCCGATGACGGTCCGAGTCCTCATGTTGTCTTTGCGCTGGAAAAGATACATACTGTTGTACTGAACATTCTTACTTCCAATGCCAGACCTGACTTTTGATTCAACTGCTTCGACAGTATTCATCAGGTCTGTTTCAGTTTGAAAACAATATCTTGGGCTTGAAGATTCCTTCGTGTTGGATGGGAGGAACCAGATGGAGACCAACTGAATCATAGTCGGTACTATGGCTAATCCGAACATCCACTTCCACCCTCTATTAGAGTCGGACAGGATGTAGTTCATGGCGTAGGCTGCCAGGATGCCCACGGTGATCCCCGCTTCATACAGTGTTACCAGGAAGCCCCTGCGATCCGAGGTAACCATCTCGGACACAAAGATGCAGCATGACATGGAGGATATACACATGGCGAAGCCCACCATCACCCTGCCCACCACCAGTGCCCAGTAGGAGCCGATGAGCAGGACCAGGCTGCCGGCCAGGATCAAGATGTTGCCGAGGAGGATGGAGTTCCTGCGGCCCCGATGGTCGATCAAGCTGCCGCCTACAATGGAGGCGAGCAGAGCTCCTATCAGCAGAGAGCTGACCAGAGCCTCCTGCTGGACACACGAGAGTCCGAACTCAGCTTTGAGCTGCAGCAGAGCGCCTGAGATGATGCCCAACTCGTAACCAAAGACCAGGCCGCCCAGAGTGGACACCACGCTGGCCAACAGGAGGATGGAGCTACCTAAGGGGGAAGGAGACCATTGAGGGGGTTTTCTTTTAACAAAAGATGTGCATTTACATTCACAGAAAAAAAAATTTTTTGCTTATCTTTCAACTTTATGGGGTTTCCATCAGATCCTGTAGCTTGATTTGCTTTGAGACTGTCAAATCCACCATTAAGGCCACAGCCAGATCTGAATTACCATAAGATGCAGTACAACAAATGGCCACTAGAGCCTGACTCCAAAAAACAGCAGGTTCGTAAGTATCCATTACAAAAATAGAAATACAAAGTAAATCTTCTTGTTTATCAGTCAGTCAGTCATAACTTCAAAGGTGCCTTCAGGAAGCTATGGATGGCTAAACAGTGTTTTCCATTCTGGGAGTGCAGAGAAGAAAAAACTATGAAGGAATGCTGTGGTTTTTATAAGTTTGGGTACCACTGTGATAGAGACATGTTTTTGCGACGGCGTATTATGGCCATTTATGACTTTTTTAATCTTGAAAATTTGTGAGTTTCTTCTTGTAGATTTTCCACTTTAATCTCAAGTGTAACTGTGACTTTGTAGCATCAGACTGATCTGGGTTTAAACTTTAAGAATGAATCTGGCTGGTTAAATTAGAACAGATTCAGGCAGCATGAAAATCTCTGAAGCAGGGACCTTGTGTTCACAAGTTGCTCTGGTACAGATAAAACAGCTAAATGCAAAAGAAAAACAGCAACATTAATGTTTAATATTGTTTCCAGTTATTTACAAATAAACAAAGTTAAATTACCGTAGACTGTAGATTTCCGGTGTTATATATATTTTTTTAAAGTTCAACTTTTGTGCAAGCACATCCAATCTGAGGATGGTTTTTACATTTGTTTACAGTACGTGTATCATTCTAATTGATGATACACGTTTATCCCTCCAGCTGTTCTGCAGCTTTCTCTCACATTAACCTGAGAGTCTTTCATGTGCAGTTTCTATTGACAGAAATGCAAATGAGAGCTGCTGAATCTCAATACTGATTAAAGAGTACCCTGTGTTCCATGCATGTGACGAGAGATGAAGCTTAGAACAGCTCATATCGACTGCACAAACTGTCCATGTGTAAAAACCGACAGTTAAGGTTCACATTTAATCGGTTGATTTGAATACTTTGGTGATTTTAAATGACCCATTGTGGTCTAAATGTAGATTGAAAGGTTTAACATGTCAACTATCAGCAGATGTGACACTCAAGTAGTGTATCACAGGTCCCACTAGTAAGCCCTAAAATGCATTCCATGCATTTGTTACACTTTGCTTTTCTTCACACCAGATCAGAACTTCACACACCGCAGGGTAGCAGTCCAGAACAAACTGCTTTACAAAGGAAAAGCACTTACCCATTGCTTCTGTCCCGTTACATTCACATTTCAGTCAGGCCGTGCAGGTCTGCGTCCATCTCTAGGAGGACGTCCTCTGTGAAATAAAAGCAAAACTTAATATGATAATAATAATAGGGACAATCTCCTGGAGTCCTGCAGTGCCCTCCTGATCTGGCATCAGCTGGGAGACTTGTGTCCTACTGCTCATAGGAAAGACCGTGAGAGCCTGTTGCAGCATCGTCGCCATGACAACCCTCTTGTTGATTGTCATGATTTCATTAGCCAGTCCACTCGAGATGGGCTTAACAAAAATAAACGGCTGTGTCGCAATCAGTTTTCTGGTTTAGTCTCATAATCATCTGATAATGCTGCAGCAGTGGGGGACGTGGTGTGGGAATCTGCAACGCCTCCACAGCTCAGATATCTGAGGAGGTGTTTCTCCACACAAATGGACTGGGAGAAAGGGACGAGTCAAAGCACACGGGGGAACTTAGAAAAATCTCCCACTGTCACCGTAAAGGTTCCTGTCAGGCTTATAGCAGACAAAAGCTGCCTCCAGTTCAGCTTATAGAATAAAAACAACTGCAATACCCCGCTTTCAGCCAGTGGAGGACAGTCTACGCATATCTATAACACAATATGTGGAATACAAATACTTTGCTCTAAAATGTCAAGATTAGGACCTGAATCCACCAACAACACTTATAAATATTAATTGTTTTTAAGCTGAAGTATTATCAGCAAAAATATACTTAAGGTATTAAAAGTAAAAGTAATCATGCAGCAGAATGGACCCTATACAGACATCACATGTTTTATTAATGCAGATTTTTAATGTTGTGGCAGGTCAGGGGTGAACTGTTTAACTTTACTTTACATGCTGGGTAGTTTCATAATGTAAAGCAGATGAGCTTCTGTATAGAAACTCTTTATATGCAAGGTATTCACTAACTGTCGTCAGATATAAAGGCAGTGCAGTATGAAGTAGTCCCTGTGGTCGAGTAGAAGCATAAAGAGGCATTCAATGGAAATAAAACAAATGGTAATGTAACTATACTGAGTAAATATACTTAGTTACATTCCACCACTTTTGAGAGGATGAATAGACTCTTGAGTCTCAGTCACCACCGGTCCTCTCTGTGGAGGGTCTGGTAGCTCCTGATGAGGACAGTAGACCCGTTATCCATCGACTCGCCCTGTCGGTCCGTCCAGGAATGTTGTTGCTGTTGTTTAACGGGACCGACGGACGGAACCGGCCGCTGTGGACTGCTGTATTTTGGGCTAGGAGACATTCCGGGAGGAGAAGTGGACTCACCGTGAGCAGCAGAGCGGGGTTGTTAAAGAGATGCTGCTGGAAGAAAAGCCTCTGTCCCTTCAGGAAGTCGGAGACGTGGCAGCGGTGTCAGGTTTCAGGTTTCAGGAGGAGAAACTTGTTGCCGAAGTTGTGACGCCAGAGGTCGACTTCTGTCCAGCTGTCCCAGCCCGCTTCTCTTTAAGATCATGTCATTTATAGCTAGTCATAAAAGATAGGACTGAAAAACTAAGCAGTTAGTGTCTTATAAAACCCATCACAATCCAAATGTAACTGAATACATTTACTCAAGTATTAATAGCTCATTAGCAACAGGAACTCTTAAACGTGCTGTGATCTAACCCCCTTTAAAGAAAGATGATCTTGATCCCTCTGTTCTTAGCAATTTGAGGCCAATTTTTTAAACTTCCATTTTTATCAAAAGTTTTAGAGAAAGTGGTCTCAACCCAACTTTTATCTTTTATGTGTCTAAATAATGTCTACGACAAGTTTCAGTCTGGTTTTAGAGCTTTACATAGTACAAAAACCCTCTTCCTCAAAGTATCCAATGACCTCCTTTAGCAGCTGACGAGGGAGAGCTCAATTTGAGTTATTTTAGACCTAAGTGCAGTTTGACAAAGTAGACCATGCCATTTTAATCAACCGTCTTAAAAACTGGGTTGGCATCAAGGACTCTGCACTTGGTTGGTTTTATTCTTACCTTTCAGATAGAACACACTCTGTCACCATAGGTAATTACTCCTCCTCTACATCTCACATTACCTTAATGATATCAACTGTTGGAGGCACAACATTTTCTTCAACTCAATAACTCCAATCAGAAATCATAGTATTCAGTCCCCTGAACCCTATCAGTCCCATCAAAAGTGCCCTTGGTCCCCTGTCTGTTAAGATACAGTCCACTGCCAGACACTTAGGAGTTGTATTTGACTCAGATTTGAGCTTCAAACCACACATCATAAACGTTTCCTTCAAATCAGAACCATCTCCAAAATCAAACTGATCCTCTCACACCCTGACCTGGAAAAAATTATTCATGCATTCATCTTTTCAAGACTAGACTACTGTAAACCCCTCCTCTCTGGCATCAACCACAAGTCACTCTCTCACCTCCAACTAGTTCAGAACGCAGCAGCTCGACTTCTTGCTGGTTGTAACAGACGACATCACATAACAACAATCGCTGGCTTCTCTTCATTGGCTCCCTGTTCGTTTTAGAATTGATTTTAAGATTTTACTGATCACTTTGAAAGCACGTATGGGGCAGGTCCCAAAATATATAGTAAAAATGTTGACCCCTTATGAGCCAGCTTGCAGCCTTAGATCCTCAGGTGGGGCCCTTCTGGCTGTTTCAAAGTCAAGCCATCAGGGCCCCTCGGCTTTGGAATGACCTGCCTGAGGAGATAAGGCTTGAAGAATCAGTAATCTCTTTTAAATCACTTCTTAAAACTAATTTTTACGGACTGGTATTTATGTGATGTCGTCGTGTCAATGCTTTATTTTATTATTGGTTTTACTAAATAATTTTACTATATTATTATATATTTTATTTGTTAGTTCATTTCTATTGCATCGATTGGTTTTACCGTGTTAAATATTTTACTGTTTTATGCTCAGTTTGTCTTTCTTTGTTGGGCCTCATTGTTGAGTTTTCTGATGTTTTATTGCCTAGGCTTTTCTGCTTTGTCCATCAAAGAACTTTGTAAACTCCGTTTTTAAAGATGCTTTATAAATAAAGTTATTATCAAGTACTCCACAAGTGTGAGGTAGGCTATGGAATGCCATTTAATTAATTATTAAATAACAAAAGATAAATACATAAATATGAAATACATTCTGTCAACAAATGAGGCAATAAATAAATGTAAATATATATAAATTAGACAATATAAATAAGGTTGCACTAGCTAGTTAGCCTAATTCTTGTGCTTTGGTTCATTGCAATATAACAGATGGATATAAAAAGATCTCTGGAATAAATGTGGAATTATTTAACAAAAGTCTCCTGAGCTAAACAAA
The DNA here is from genome assembly GCF_027596085.1 of Anoplopoma fimbria. Classification (NCBI taxonomy): domain Eukaryota; kingdom Metazoa; phylum Chordata; class Actinopteri; order Perciformes; family Anoplopomatidae; genus Anoplopoma; species Anoplopoma fimbria. The sequence continues at coordinate 21,059 of NW_026552861.1, read as the reverse complement.
TCTGGAATTATAAAATAAAATGACCCTGAAATATATAAAAGTAGTCCTTTGACAAACGTCCCTTTTGAAATAAAAAACTGTTTATTTATTGAACTATACAGACTAATGGATATTTGTACGATTTAAATTGACTTATATATTCTTTACCTTATTTATTTAATTCATATGCATATTTATTTAGTTAGTTAGTACTGAATGATATGCCATTCACAGTTTTACTTTATTTGACTGTGTACTTTTTCCACTGCATTTGAGGGGGAATATTGTGCCTGTTACTTCATTACACTTATCTAACATCTGTAGTTACATTTCAGATTAAGACTGTATCCTAATATAAACATTTTACCGTAACAACTACAGTTAAGTTGTGTTAAATTGTTTTGTTATTTGCCTTTTACAATTATTTACTTTGTCCACATAACTGATGATTATTTATCAAAAATCTTATTGTGTAAATATTTAGCAAAAAAGCTCCAGGGGTCAACAACATCGTCACATTATCAATATTGTGGTATTTGATTTTCTCCATTTGGCCAGCCCCACAGCTGATCAGATCAAACCACCTGACATTATATAGTAAATGAGTTAATGGTAGCTTCACCTCCACCAGCAACTACATAAACATGGTGCCAACAGTAATACATCAGTAAAAATAATCCAACAATAATATAACATTGAGAGGCCAGTATGCTATAAATACTTACCTATGTGGTGAGATACTTTTATGATCTGCAGGACTTATTTGTACTACAGTATTTTTAAACAATCATTTACAGTGTTATATTTCTACCCGCACTGAAGTAATAATGTCACAATATAATAGAAAATATAGGCCTGTTTTGGCAATTTCACTACTGCTTACATGGTCTCCTTATGCCTCTGGCACTAAATCAATGTCTCACCCTGTCCTCTCAGAATTTTTGAAATATTGCTGATTTAAAAAAACATCATCAATATAACTTTTAAAGTCAGGTTTGTTGATATCTTATCAGTACTCAATTATTTGTCTTCTTTTGGTGTAATCCCCACTGTGTGGTGAAGCCATAGATCATATTACACATTGCAAATGATGAAGTTCATAACGGACTGAATAACTCATTTAAACATCGTTTATAGTAGACATTTGATTGGATTTAGTTCTTTTTAGGGTTAAAAGCCTGTTAATCTTTTACACCGTTTTGGTTTAGATTCTTCCAGCAGCAGTAGCACTCGTCCTTAAGCACAAAGAGTACAATAGCAGTAGTAGTAGTATTAGTCCTTCAGCACTAAGAGTACAATAGCAGTAGCACTAGTCCTTAAGCACTAAGAGTACAATAGCAGCAGCAGTAGTAGTAGTAGTAATCGCCCACTAATGGTAGTCGTACTAGTAACAGTAATAATATTTTTTAGCAACAATATAAAGTAGTAGCAGTACCATCAGCAGTGATAGTAATAACAGACACTTAAGAAGTAACAGATGCATCTTTATTGATATATTTAATAAAATGTTTAACACACCCGTCCTTCCTGTTCCTCCTTGAGGATGGCAGAGTAAAGAGTGTGTACACAGTCCAATGTTGTCTGTCTGCATAAAAAAGAAAGAAAAAGAAGCAGCTCATTTCTTCTTGCTGGCTCTCTTCCCCTCTCCTTTCTTTGGTTTCCCTTTTCCTCGCAGTTTCCTCAGGCGACGCATCTCCTCTTTGAAGTCCTCATGCTCGTCTCTGAGAAGGGAGAACAAACATTTGATCAAACTTTAAACATTGTCACCGGGGCGCAGAGTTTTCTTTTTCAACTAAGGTATTTTACTGTTTTTACGATCAATACAAAGGCCACTGCTAATGACACCCAACACTTCCTGTATAGATGTTTCTCATTGAAAATCCTTCCAGCAGACCCAAGGACATAAATGATCAAGCATGTCATTTTGAGTACCTGAACAGTCCCATGAACCGGAGCTTCTGGGTCATGGAGTAGTAGATCTTGTGCTGTGGGTACCAGTCGTACACCTCCTTCCTCTTGGCCATGGGAGGCTCCTGGAACAGCTGGACAACCTTCATAGATCTGGAGTCCGTCGGACGCACCACCTCCCCAAAGATCTGAGCACTCAGTCTGGCCATGCGCAGGGCGTAGCTGGACAGGCCGGCCATGACCGCTGAGCAGAGCAGAGAGAGGACTTCAAACTTGAGGCAGGTAGAACATAAAGGTCTGCAAAAAAAATATTCTCTGGTTCTCTCAACTGTGAAAAGTTGTTTTCTAACAGACATAATAGTAAGCTACAGATGTTAAGATGGTTCTCTCTTTCTGACCCATCCCTTTCCATTTGAAAATATGTTTTCCTTTATGAGAGAGAGTTGGAACGTGGTTTGATTAAGAATGGCCAACCACTCAGGAGACAGGGGCCCTCAGAGTTCCCCCATATTGGCCGACAACCCCACCGCCTCTCATGCAGCTTCAGAAATTCGTTCTCACCAAGCCTTTGGGATTTTGTGAAGTATTCAACTTCAAAAGCGGGGATATTTTCCTTAGCAACAAGATACAATTGTTGTGGAATATGTTGTTCATTAGCTCAGCAAGTCTCAGCACGTCTCACATGCTGCAATTTCGGAATGCTTGACCCACAAAGGTCGTGGCACGGCAGTTCATGCATGCAACAACTCAAATAGAAGAACCAATCACAGCTTAAGAAAATCTCCTGACCATTGACCAAATCAAAGATGAGTAAAGCCTCATCAGGTCTCGGCCAACGGCTTCAAACAAACAAGTTCCAATCTTAACATATTTGCTGACTTGGCCTTCCTTCTTATGTTACTAAATTTAAATTTCATTTTTTTAAGTCGTGTCATGATAAACAAATGGAAGGAGTATTTGAGATGAAACAGAACTCATAGGCAACATGTGTTAGACTGACCGACCATACACTCAGAAGCCTGCTGTTGTGTGTCTGCCCTATTACGTATTAAAAATGGTAGAAAAAATGATCTGGCTCAATTTGTTTGTGCATATAATGATTAAGGACACCCAAAAATAAAAAAATCGCCTCATTTGTATTTTTATTTATTTTGGACCAAAAGTACTGAACTTGTTTAACCTTATTTATTAGCTTTCCGATGATCAGAGAACCAGCATGTTTATTTGTTGTGTTAAATATTCAGCATAATCATTTTAGCAGTCAAATTTAAATAATAAACAGTAGTTGATTATCAAAGACGAACCAAAACGTGGTAGAACATATATTTGGAGGCCATATGTTAAAAAACAAAGTGAAAATAGGAAGACCAGCAGCCAGTGTCTTGTCTCGTGCTCGAATCTACAGGATAAAAGCGAGCATGTTGACGGTGTTATGAATGTTTGTCCGTCCACATCTGTTCATGACAACACTGACTTAACACCGTTGGCTCATGTTAGTGATGTTTTATTCGTCGTATTGATGCCAATCTTCCTTTAAAATCCTTACTGATAACCTCAACACGATGAAAAACTACACTTCCCTTCTTAACAGTCCTAACATGGTTCTTACCTGTTAGCCTGAGAGGAAGTCCACGTCGTTCGTTAGTGGAAAACGCTAGAAACGCCGGTAAAACGCAGTAATCTCTAAATGAGGACTGCTACAGCTCAATGCAGTTCTAACGTGTCAGCTCCCATTCACCTTCACGAGCACCATACTGCCATCACAAGCTCTATCGCGCATGACACATTTTCCCTGGAGCTGATTGGTTAGTGGCGTTCACTTCCTGTTTCATGGTAAAGTGGTGTTTTTATTTCCAACACGAGCCACATTTCATAAATTACACATTTAGACACCAATCAGTCGTCATAACAACATAAATGAACACAGACTTACCTTAGTGTGAAGTCTGGCGTTACTTTATTTCAACTAAGCGCTAGCAGGAAGTCCGTCGCTCTTAAGAGTTCCGTGGGTTTGAAAGGTGTTGCACAAAGTTCCGGTTATCCGTCGGCTGAAGCGCACTTATCGTGAAATATACGACCATTTGAATTGTGTGCGTCAATATGTATTTTACTTGAAAATAAAGCCACAATATAAACGGTAAGATAAAGTTTATCATATTTCAAGGAATATGATACCAGATTATATATACACTAAAAACACCTCTGATACTAAGACATCTGATAGTGTAATTTGTTATATGTTGAAACCTCGAATTTATCTTAAATTTGTATTGAAAGTTATTGTTAAAGTGACGTTGCCATGATATTTGAGCAATTGAAGGTCATTACATGATGAGTGAAGCAAACGAGTTTTGCATTCTTTTCTTTTCTGTTGTTGGGTTACAGCCATTAATTGAAACAATTAATGGAATGGTTAAGTAGTAAATCCACAGCATTACTTATTGATTAAAATAATGTTTTTTGGTGTTATTTTGGGATGATAAATGTTAGAAAACTAATTTTAGCCAACTTCAAAAGACCCCACCTCTCTTCATGTGCTACTATGATGAAAGTCAACTCTCCTTAAATGATTGTAATCCAAATATTAAATTTTAAAAAAATGGAAATCAAGCAATTTAAGTAAGCGATACATAAATATTAGTGTAAGTAGATTTAGAGATGGTTACGGTAAGTAGTGAAAGTAAAACGTTTCTTCTTCGCTTGGTCATATCAGCCGGACTTCTCCCTCTGTGGTTAGTGTCTGATTCTTTGGTGGCCGCTAGGTGGCAGACAGTAGAAGAAGAAGAAGAAGAAGAAGAGGCGGAAGTAAACATGGCCCAGGAAAAGAGCATGGCGGTCCCAGAGTTCCTCAGGAAAGCAGAGCTATTAAAACAAGGAGCAGAAGCTCGGGTGTACCGGGCGGAGTTCCTGGGAAAGCCGACTATTGTAAAAGAAAGGTTCACAAAGCGCTACAGACACCCGGTGCTGGACGAGAAGCTGACCCACCGAAGGACGGTGCAGGAGGTCCGCTCCATACTGCGCTGCCGGAGAGCAGGCAAGTCCAACAGCAGCCATCGGTCTGGACCCTAATTCTATCAGATTCGGGGTCCGATTGGCTTTGACTAACAGCAGCATCGTTATCAGATGAAAACAGTTTGAAAAAGAAGATAAATTAACTTCATCCCAGCCAACCGGTGCTACAACAAAATCTTCTGTTACATGAGACAGTGCTGGGTTAACCGAATAATTGTCCAGTTACGGAGCCCGAGAAGAGCTCCATATATATATATATATATATATATATATATAGAGAGAGAAATATATATAGAAATGCACATGCACAATTTCACAAATTGTCAATAAGAAACTACATACATTCAAACTAACATGCCAGGGGTCAACTGCAAAAAAAATAAATGGCATGAACTGCCTGTGATATATGTATGTAATTACACAATCAGAATTTGTGATGATGTCTCCTTTTTTCTCTTTCTTTATCTTATTTCTTTATTTAAAAATAAATCACATTTTAGAAACCATGCCGGCTGTGCCTACATGTACCAGGTTGCATTGCGTGCAAGCGGTGGGTTTGCTGTCTGATAAATAAACAAAATACACGAACAGAATAGAATATACTCAAAACGTAAATTAAATAAATATTCTTTATTCAACCGTACACCTTCAGATTTCATGTTTCTGGATCACACAGTTTAAGCAACATTTACACAGAAACATCAAGGATGTATTAGCACATGAAGGTAGAGGAGTGGAAGTAGAGACACTATTACACAGCTGGTTTATTCATCAACCATTTCTTTCATTTTGTTACTGGAGCTGTTTTGACATAAACATGTAAATAGATTATTTGACAACTACCTCTCCCCTCGTGACGCAAGAGCCTGGAAGACGTTCAAACCATGCAGTAAACAATGTAAAAAAAAAACTAAACAAAGCAGCCTCTCATGTTCAATCATATACCAGGTGAAGTGGCTTAAGTCGTTGGGATCGAGCCACAGTCCTCTGAAGCTTCCTATCGGGCTACATTATAAGCCGGCCCACCGTTAAACGGTCCAATCAAATCAAGTTACTACCAAGTTACTAACTTCATTGTCGTTGTTTTTTGTGTTTTTTTATGTTCATATATATTATATATATTTCTGTGTAAAAAATAGTTAACGTTTATCCTTTTTTTTTTTCTTTTTTTTTGTTTATTTGTCTGTTTCTGTGTACCAGTGAGCATGTGGTTTGAGTCTTTTTGTGAAATTTGTTGATATTGAATAATGAATAATAAAAACTCTCCTTCAACCTCTGTCCTCCTCAGGCATCTCTGCCCCTGTAGTCTACTTTGTGGACTACACATCCCACTGTATTTTCCTGGAGGAAATCGAGAATTCATTGACAGTGCGCGACCACATCGCCTCCACTCGGCAGTCTGAATGCAGTATGGAGCTGGAGTGGCTGGCTGAGAGGGCGGGCCAGGTCCTGGCCAAAATGCATGATGAGGACGTCGTCCACGGGGACCTGACCACCTCCAACATGCTGCTGAGACGCGGCCCGGAGGACGGGGAGTCGGAGCTGTTCCTCATCGACTTCGGCCTGAGCTACATCTCCGCCCTGCCGGAGGACAAGGGGGTGGACTTGTACGTGCTGGAGAAGGCCTTCCTCAGCACCCACCCGAACACAGAGGCTCTGTTTGAGAGGCTGCTGAAGAGCTACGCGGCCGCGTCCAAGAAATCCTCAGCGGTCATTAAAAAGCTGGACGAGGTCCGATTGAGAGGGAGGAAGAGGTCGATGGTGGGATGATGATCTGTGCTGCGTTCAGGGACAAGCCTCTCTGGAAATGATGTTTCTGAAATGATGTTATATTAACAAAGTTGTTATTATGAAAAACAAGTTTATAAAATGTTTTTTCTTCTTATGGAAGGCCGATATAATAAAAAGATGGACTTTGTAATGATGTTTGTACATTTTCTAACAGTTTATGTCTATAAATATTTGATACACAAAGTCAGACACATCAGCTTCTTCATATCCTTTGTTACTGATATTGTGGTAGCATGAACTGTAAGTTCCTGTTGCCCCACTTTACTACAGACCTTAAATTAAGTGTGCATGCTTTCAGGTCGAAAGATGTTTTGGATAAAAACATGATGAGTTTGGTGGAATGTCATAAGTTAAAAGCCTTGTTTTCTGTTAATCAATGGTTGATGTCTGCAACCTGAACATCACTAAATCAGTGCTTCCTGGGATATGTTGCGTTTTTAACCACCACATTAAGTTTGATTGGTATGCAGCTCATATGCTTTTGACTTGTTAGCTGAATTATCATAAATCAGAAGACTCTGGGGTTCTCATGTAGCTGTCAGACACAGGTTTAATATATTGAGATCTTTCTAAGTCACAGTTAACAGCACAGTCATCTTAAAAAAACTAGTGGTATGCAGTCACTCCGAACAAAGTGTCTGCTTTGACCTTAAGTTGTAGTTTGAATGTTGTTCTTAAAATGTTTATGAACACTGATTTCATGTTTGTTAAGAGTTGTTTTGGGGTTTAGTTTATTTAATGTAGAAAACAGCAGAGGCCATCCGGTCTCTAAACTGAATTAAGCAATGCTCTGACATCTGCCGTACAGCTCAAACAATATTAATATCAAAATATGTATCTATTATATAACTACAGCCTAGAGGCTTTTGAATATAATGTCGTCATAGAGGGAAATTCCAAACAGACACCATTTTTAAAGAACATTTAACGCTAAATGTGTTAAGTGAGGAGTAAAAATATAAATATTTTTATGTTAATAACAACGTTATATATGATAAATCAATAGAGTTTGGAGATATATCAAAAAATAATTTAACTCCATGATCCATGTAGAGCTTAAGATTTCAAAATATATCTCCTCTTACGATGTTCAAACCAGACACTCAGAGCTCCACTTTTAAAGATTGAATACAGAGTTTTGAAATTCATTTTGGTTTTGGGGGTTATTCTCTTTTTCATACTTCCATACTATGTAATTCTCTACAACTTATGATATAAGTAGTATACAAAACAAATACCTAAAAATTACAATGTAATAAGATACAGACACCATTCAAATTTCCATACCTTTATTTATATCTCAGATTGACTCAATCCTAAAACACAGTTTTTAACACCCTCTGAGGTCTGAGCCAGTTTTCCTATCTTTGTCGCTCGGAGGTCACTAAATTGAACGTGGAATCGGTGTGTTCGTACGCAAAGACGATGTCGGACTCCGTAGTATTCTCTGGCCCTCTCCCTAATCTGGTCAATGATGAGATGTATAGCCGCATGTCATCATTCCGCCGCTGGCTGTCGAGGTGGTGTCCTGCAAACAATGTGGGCTTCGTAGACAATTGGCATACTTTCTGGGGAAAACCTGGTCTGATTAGGAGAGACGGCATCCATCCTACTTTGGATGGAGCGGATCTCATCTCTAGAAATCTGACCCAGTTCATTAGTGGACCTAATCCATGACCCAGAGTTCAGACCAGGAAGCAGAAGCAGAGTCGCAGTCTTTCACACGTCTCTGCGCTTCCTTTGGAGCAGTTACCCACCCAGTTACCCACCCAAAACCCTATAGAGACTGTGTCTGCCCCACGGCCACTTCAATTATTTAAAGTCAACAGAAGAGGAGTTATACAAAATAACTTAATAAAAGTTAAGGCAACCGATGCAACAGTGCATCAAAACAGGACAGTTAAATGTGGACTCTTAAATATTAGATCTCTGTCATCTAAGGGTGTACTTGTAAATGATTTAATATCAGATAATCATATTGATTTATTTTGTCTTACTGAAACCTGGCTGTGTCATGAAGAGTACGTTAGCCTTAATGAATCAACTCCTCCAAGTTATATTAATACTCATATTCCTCGAGGCACAGGCCGAGGAGGTGGAGTAGCAGCTATCTTTGACTCAAGCCTATTAATAAACCCTAAACCTAAATTAAATTACAACTCATTTGAAAGCCTTGTTCTTAGTCTTTCAAACCCGAGCGGAAAGCATTAAAGTCAATTTTATTTGTTATAGTGTATCGTGCACCAGGTGCGTATTCTGAATTCCTATCTGAATTCTCAGAGTTTTTATCTAGTTTAGTCCTTAAGACAGATAAAGTTATTATTGTAGGGGATTTTAATATTCATGTGGATGTGTATAATGATAGCCTTAGTACTGCGTTTGGTTCATTACTAGATTCTATTGGCTTCTGTCAGTGTGTACATAAACCGACTCACTGTTTTAACCATACCCTCGACCTTGTTCTGGTTTATGGTATTGAAGTAGAAAATGTAATTGTCTCTCAACAGAACTCTCTTTTATCGGACCATTTTCTAATAACCTTTGAATTTGTTCTACCAGAGTGTACGCCATTAGGCAAATGTTTCTACACTAGATGTCTATCTGATAATGCTGTAGCTAAATTTAAAGAAGCGATTTCTTCAGGGTTTTATTCAGTACCATTGCTCAATATAACAGAGGACTCCTACGCTAGCTTTAGTCCGTCTCAGATTGACCATCTTGTTGATAGTGCTGCATGCTCACTGCGAATGCCACTAGACTCTATAGCTCCTCTAAAAAAGAAGCTAATAAAAGAAAGGAGGTTTGCTCCATGGTATAATCCTCAAACCCGCGATTTAAAGCAAATATCACGAAAACTTGAAAGGATATGGCGTTCCACCAATGTGGATGAAGCGCGGTTAGTCTGGCGAGACAGTCTTAAAATATATAAGAAGGCACTCCGTAATGCTAGAGCAGCCTATTACTCAGCATTAATAGAGAAAAATAAGAACAACCCCAGGGTTCTCTTCAGCACTGTAGCCAGGCTGACAGAGAGTCACAGCTCTGTTGAGCCGTGTATTCCTATAAACCTCAGTAGTAGTGACTTCATGAACTTCTTTAATGATAAGATTCTAACTATTAGAGAAAAAATTTATAATCTACTGCCCTCAACCAGTACCGATCGATCCATAGCTGTAGAACCTGAAATATATTTAGATGGCTTTTCTCCCATCGACCTTCAACAATTGACTTTAACTATTTCTAAGTCTAAACCTTCCACCTGTCTCTTAGACCCGATTCCGACTAGGCTGCTTAAGGAAGTTTTACCTTTAATTAGCAACTCCTTATTAGAAATTATCAATCTGTCTTTACTGACGGGCCATGTACCACAGGCCTTCAAACTAGCTGTAATTAAACCTCTTCTTAAGAAACCTACTCTAGATCCAGAGGTGTTGGCTAACTATAGACCTATATCTAACCTTCCGTTCCTCTCTAAGATCCTTGAGAAAGCAGTAGCAAATCAGCTCTGTGACTTTATGCATAACAATAGTTTATTTGAGGATTTTCAGTCAGGATTTAGAGTGAATCATAGCACAGAGACGGCACTGGTGAAAATTACCAATGACCTTCTAATAGCTTCAGACAAAGGACTTGTCTCTGTACTTGTATTGCTAGACCTTAGTGCTGCATTTGATACCATTGATCACCAAATCCTATTACAGAGATTGGAGCATCTTATAGGCATTAAAGGAACCGCACTTAGCTGGTTTAAGTCGTATTTATCAGACCGATCTCAGTTTGTATATGTAAACAATGAAAGCTCGATGAAAACCAGGGTTAGTCACGGAGTTCCACAGGGGTCTGTTCTTGGACCTATTTTATTTACCTTATATATGCTTCCCTTGGGGAATATTATCAGAAAACACTCAGTAAACTTTCATTGTTATGCAGATGATACCCAGTTATATCTATCAATTAAGCCAGACGAAACTAACCAGTTCTCTAAACTTCAAGCATGTCTTACGGACATAAAAACCTGGATGACCTGTAACTTTTTAATGTTAAACTCTGAAAAAACAGAAGTTATCCTACTAGGCCCAGATCACCTTCGAATTCAATTATCTAACGATATAGTTTCTCTAGATGGCATTGCTCTAGCATCCAGCACTACCGTTAAGAACCTTGGAGTTATCTTTGACCAGGATCTGTCTTTTAACTCTTATATAAAACAGATCTCAAGGACAGCCTTTTTTCATTTACGTAACATTGCGAAAATCAGGCAAATCCTGTTTCAAAGCGATGCAGAAAAACTAGTTCATGCATTTGTTACCTCTAGACTAGATTACTGTAACTCCTTATTATCAGGCTGCTCTAATAGGTCTCTTAGATCTTTACAGTTGATCCAGAATGCTGCAGCACGTGTTTTAACAAAAACTAAGAAAAGAGATCATATTACTCCAGTATTAGCTTCTCTGCACTGGCTCCCTGTTAAATCAAGAATAGAATTTAAAATTCTTTTACTTACCTACAAAGCTCTAACTGGTCAGGCACCGTCTTATCTTAAGGAACTTATAGTTCCATATTACCCAACTAGAGAGCTGCGCTCAATCAATGCAGGGTTACTTGTGGTTCCTAGAGTATATAAAAGTAGGATGGGAGCCAGAGCCTTCAGTTATCAGGCTCCTCTTCTGTGGAACCAGGTTCCAGTTTCAGTCCGGGGGCAGACACACTCACCACTTTCAAGAGCAGGCTTAAGATCTTCCTTTTTGATAGCGCTTATAGTTAGGGCTGGTTCAGGTTCGCCTTGGTCCAGCCCCTAGATATGCTGCTATATGCCTAGACAGCCGGGGACTACCTAGGATACGCTGAGCTCCTCTCTCCTCTTCTCTCCCTCCATCTTTATGTATTAATCTCCTATTTATGCACATTACTGATTTTGCTTCTTCCCCGGAGTTCTTGTGCTTTCTCGCCTCGCAGGTTCCCAGGAATCGGGGTTATATTTGGACTGTCATCGTGCCACCTACTGAGGCCCTGCTGACACCCACTACTACTACCACTATCATTATTAGTCACATTACTATTATTATTGCCTGTACTATTACGCTTATTGACTTGCTTGTACCCTGGAGTCTTTGTGCTTTCTCGCTTCGCAGGCTTCTATAAATCGTGGCTGTACCTGGACCGTGGACGTGCATCCTGCTACGGCCCTGCTGACACCGACTGCTACCACCATTATTATTATTACTAGTCACATTACTATTACTATTACCTGTACCATTAAGCTTCATATAGCTTTACTTCCACCCTGAAGCCCTTTTGCTTTCTCGTTCTGCAGGTTTCCATGAATCGTTGTGGTACCTGGACCGTAGTCGTGCCTCCTGCTGTGAGCCGACTGACACCCACTGCTACTTCGATTATTATTATTAGTCACATTACTATCCCTATTTTCATGGCTATAATTCTACTGTAATAATTGCTGCTGTTATTATAAGTAGTGTTATTATATGAATCATTTATGTCATATACATTGAATGTGTTGTATCTCTGTTATGCTGCTCATTCTGTACACATGACATCTATTGCATTCTGTCCATCCTGGGAGAAGGATCCCTCCTCTGTCGTTCTCCCATAGGTTTCTTCCTTTTTTCTCCCTGTTAAAGGGATTTTTTAGGGGATTTTTTCCTGTGCCGATGTGAGGGAAGGACAGAGGATGTCGCATGTGCACAGATTGTAAAGCCCTCTGAGGCAAATTTGTAATTTGTGATTCTGGGCTATACAAAATAAACTGAATTGAATTGAATTGTTCCGCCTGGTCTCCTTTTGTAATAATGCATGTATGAGCTCAACGCTGTTTTACACATCATGTTATTTACATCTCTTTTTTTTCAAACACAATTGTCTATCACAATATGTACGCTACAGTGATGATATTTATACGTGGATGTATAAATAGTTAAATCACCATTGATACAAAAGAAACAAAAAATGGTAATTGAATCTCAGATATGTGTTCATATCGCACATGACACAAGACTTTTGGCTATGGGAATGTGATCTTCTAGGCGTCAGGGGGAAAAGTTAACATGGATAAAAAATATTTACAGTACAGAAGTCCAATAAAATGTGTAAAAACGGAATAACAACTACATATATCCATTGATTGCTCAGAACGCTCTGGGTGCAAATTTAACAAAACTATCCTAAAGCACAAAGAAACATGAAGGCAACAACAGCCGATAATAAACACACCACTGATAATTAGTGAAGACTGTGGAGTTTAAGAATGTATTGACCAAGCTGCTTGCAGTTAAATTGTCGCTTGATTCTCTTACCGTGTGATAATGTACTGTGCAGACTTCATATTGGAAATATGCAAATATTTACTAATCAGTTTACTGCGTAATTTAAAGATTTACTAAAAAATTACATAGTAAAACATTTCACAGTTTAATGTCCCATAAAAATGTCATACAAAATGTTATAATATTGTATACCATAAAAAAGGTTATTACATAGTTTTCTAAAACTATGTCCTTAAAAATAATTATAGTATAGTATATACTATCATATGCCATAAAAACGTAATGGAAAATGTCTTAGTATAGTTTGCCATAAAAATATAATTTAAAAGTATCATAGTATAGTATGCCACAAAATATAATTAAAAAGTTATTAATGTATATTATGCGATACAAATATCATTAAAAACCTCATAAAAGGTCATACAATTGCATAGTACTGGGAGCCTTTGTTGCATGTCATCCCCCTTAACTCTCTTCCCATATTTCCTGTCAACTTAGGCCTAAGGCCTCGTATTTATAACAATGATGATGATAATGAAGAAAACTTGGGCAAAACTCACTGGGAGGATCAGAGACCTCTTTAATCACAACTGGATGCATGAGACTCTTTTATTGGTGAATAGAAACACCTCCACAGATATGGGAGAGAGTGATGGAAAAATACGTGTTATATTGTGTTGTACAATGATTGCGATTGTGTTGTGCCACTTTGTGCAACGATCACATGAGGAGATGAACTATTGGCTGTAACCTCTGTATCTTATGTAATCATATTGTGACCCTATAAATGATGTACGAAGGGACTGCCTCTTCGAGCTTAGATGCACATTTGCTTTGAATGTGGATGCATGCTCCTCTTGCAAGATAATTAAATACCATTTAATGATTCTTCTGTCTCTTGGTCCTATGTTATAGTGTTTACTAAATCTAAACCTAACAGAGAGTTTAATTTGTCTGTTTTTCACTGCCCAGCCTCAGTCATTTTAATAAAAAATTTCTAAGAAGAAAGTTCAATGGCATATTTAGCTAGCATTGGAAGCATGAAGCTGTGTAACAAATAGAGTGCCTGCACAGTGGTTCATGCGTCTTTTAACAAAACATTTCCCAAAGCTGGATAAATATGCCGTCAACGTTTAACTTGGGATTTTTTTTAATAAATAGAGCTTTGTTAAATTCATCAATCTTTATTAAATGATTGATGGATGTAATACAGAGCAACCAGTTCAACTGGTTTACGTAAATTAAATTGCTACATTTTTTAAATTTCACATAATGCCCATTTCACAATTTACCATAGTGATAACCCGACAGAGCACATACCATCTCCCCTCAACTTGCTGTTATTCTGCTCATATTGGGTAGTTATGTTTGCTCTGCAGGACAAGTCCAATTGTTGTTGTCCTGCTGCTTTGACGTTTGGTAATTCCCTCAAAAAGATATTTGATCCCCGAAAGCCTGTTCTTGATCAGGTACCATACCCTCCTAATAACACACACACAAGAAACAAAAGGGCATCTTCAATCCACTTTTTCCATTTTGTGAGAGTTTATGTCTTTCTTCCCTATATTTGGGAGAGAAATCTTGTACTTTAACGTTCATCTTAATGATCAGTTTGCAAAGCGGTTTATGTTTAAAACGTATGAGCTTGTAAAATGTGATGCAGTGTTTGAGCCTAAACTATTCAGCAGAACATGGAGCAATCAGAGCAGCTACTGGTCAAATATAAGGACAAAACAAGTGCATAAGAAAGGTGTTGTTTAGAGCCTCAAGAACAGCTTCAGGGCTCCTTAGACCCTCTGCAACATTCTTCAAATATATTCCCTCATTTGTTCTTCATTTCCTCGACTTCCAACTGAACAAAGTTGGGTTAAGATCTGTCGACTGTCAATTTGTCATAATATATGTACAATTCAAGTTTGAATCATTATAATAATTACAAAGAAAAATATCAGAATGAAGAAAAAGTATTTGATTGTCGCTGTCTTATTTGTGCAACGTAATTTATATCTCTCTCCACAGCTCCACCAAGTGTTTCTAAAATCAGCCAGCCCAGCATCGGATATGCTCGGGTGCTGACCGACCTCAAATGCACCGTCCGAGGAGCCAGACAGCGGGAGGTCAAGGTGAAGTGGTTTAAATTAAGAAGCGGCGACGACTCAGCGGTCCAGTCCAAATCTGTTTCTCTGTTTGTCGTGAGGATCTGAGCGAACGGGCCTGTCCTGACTGTCACTGGAGACCGGACCGAATACCAGTGTGTGGTGCTGGGCTAGGGCAAGAGCTTCAGCAGAGAGACCACAGTCCGGGTAAAAGGGGGGTACCTGTAGCTCCAAGAGCACACTGTATGCACGTCACTCTATTATGTTTACCAAAACGAACAGGAGAGATCACTTGATGTTGAAGTGTTCAATAATTTGGTGTAGCTTGTATATTTGACCCCCTGACCTTTTGTCTAGTGCCACCATCAGGTCAAACCATCCCTATGGATTTACACTTGGCTCCACGGTATCTTGAAACTATTTGCCAGAGTTCCATAAATCTACTGTGGATATCCACGGTCCCCAGGGGAGGAATCTTCTTTTTCTCTTTTATCTAGTCCTTATTTGTCCTTTATAGTATGATGGTAGTGAACACTGCTTCCTCTGTTGGCTTCAGCGAACTTGAGACAAACACATCAGAGATCACATAGGGTCCCATATGGCGCCAAAAGGTTGTCCGTGTCCATGAAACGTTTTGATTTGGGAGGATCTGAAATATAGTCTGAAATAGTCTGAATATAATTCAGAAATGAGGGCGTGGACTTTACATGTTTGAAAAGCATGGCTATATATGCTGTGTTCTAAGAAACGCCCAAGGTAACCATCCTCCCAAATCAAAACATTTCACGGACACTGAACAGATGTGACTTAATGTATAAATAACCACAAATAATCACCACATAATCTGTAATTTCTCAAGCACAGGTGGTGTCACGCAGGGTGACACCAGCGCCAACAGGTTGTCCGTATGAAGCAGACGCCATCGCAAGCAGTTACTACGCTGTATTCACAGTGGTATTTTGAAGTGCAAAACTTTAGATATGAAAGTGTGGTTGTTGAGCGGAACAGTCTGGCATAGTTTATAGCTTTTATACTGCGATTCGAGCCAACTACAGTCTAAAAGAGCTTGCTAAACAGACCTTTGTCACTGGTGTCAATTTTTTTACTGCCAATCACATGAATATGGTGCTTAGAACGTGTTGGGTCATAATTCTCGCTATACCTACATTTCCTGAAGGCAACGGGGTTGAGGAATGTCATCAGCCTTCTTTGTTGATTACAGCACCTCTCAGTTGAAGCCACGCCCCCCACGCCAGATCAACGCCAAAAGTCTGAATCTGAAAAAAATGCGATCTGAAACTGAAAATAGGAAATCTGCAACTGAAAACTATAAGACCTCAAATATCAAAAAATATATGAAAGTGAAAAATGAAATGAAATATTTCATAGAAAACAATTCCAAATTTTCATCGAAATTATATTCAAACCCAAAAACCTTTTCATTCACTTTTTTTTTATAATACATTGTTGTATTTTTCAAAGTTAATGACTGAAACTTGTACTTTCAGTTTCAATTCTTTTTTCCAGGACTTTTAAACTTTTAAACTTAATGTAAACTAAATTATTTTAACCAGAGGTTTGGTATACATTGCAGCTGGATGCAACCGAGGTGTTTAAATTCAAGTTCCTCTTCAAAAGGCTTTTAAATGTGTGCTGTAGAAGATAATCCACACTGTTCATAGTGACCACAGTTACAATTTTCTTTAAAAGAAATACAAACATCTGCCAGCCACGAGAAAATAATGACAGCAGTACTTAGCTAATACTTTTCGAATTGCAGTGGTGCAACAGGTAATCAGCCCCAGATGACATCAAGTTTGTGCCATCATCGTCTACATTGCCAAAGGCTTTGAAGCACTTCACATTGTGAATGTGGGGCTTTTCCACATAGTAGCCTCTTGAGCCAAGCGCAATTAAAATCATTATTTTAAAACTATTCTGTCTGGCCATTGAACTTAAATTTTAGTATAATGATAAATATTACCACAGAGGAGTGCCACTAAAACACTTATTTACCCCATTTGCCCCGTCACCTCTACAAGCAAACCCCTTTCACATTGTCACATTGTTTTCACGTTGTCATTCGACACGTCCTTATTATAAAAGTATTGATTGACTTTAAAGGCACACTGTCTGGACAGATAAACCACAGACAGCTATGAACATACATCAATACATAAGGAAAGATATATTAGCGAGGCAAGTTCAATCAGTCAAGATCATGTCAGCAGAACACTTACCGGTGTTTATGCAAATTCAAAGAAGCTTTTCTTCTTGCATAAAGTTCAGGCTAACTGACCTCATGATATAATCTAGTGAGATTATATTTTATAAATTGAAAGAACAGTAAGTGTCATAATCTTCACATTTAACTAGTTCTAGCTGGCAAAACCAACTGGAAATGCTTATTGATGGATATTTCCAGCAGATGGAACATATGAGGGTATGTTCTATATCATAATTATTATCTCACACACTTCCAGTGGAGCCGTCTTTCCTCCAGATCTCCAGCATCCCTCAGATCCCCAAGGTGGAGGGGCTGCTGGTCCTCTGCTGTCGGGTGGAGTACTTCTACCCCAGGGACATTGACCTGGAGAGGTCCAGGAGCGACGGGGAGCAGGTCCGCACTGTCACACACTTCAGACTTTTCTCCGACCACAACCGCCTCTACAGCATGTGGAGTGAGATTCAGCTGCGCATGGCCAGAGAGGACGAGAAGGCCGCATGCACCTGCCGAGTCTACCACTCCAGCTTCCCTGCTCCAGGATACAAAGATGTCCTGTACCACATCAACACTCAAGGTTGAGTCATCAAATGTGGAAGGAAAAGAAAGGAAAACACGAAAAGGCATGAGGGAGACTCCAAACGTGTTTTGTCAGTCTTTTTTTCTGGCCAGTCTTCCATAAAGCCCAGCTCTGTATTTTACACGGCCTAAGGTACTCCTATGGACAGATAGAGATCTTGGTCCTCACTCAGCAGCTTTGTTGTGGAGCTGCAGTCTTTTTATTTTGTAATAATGGATTTACTGGTGCTCCGTTAGTTTATGTGACACTTGGATTGCACACAGTTGGACTTAATTTACTTAATTTACTTCTGAAGGTAATTGGTAGCACCGCATCATATTGAGGGGCTTCATAACAAAGGAGGTGAATATATATGCACGCACTAATGTTTTAGAATATTTAAAAAAACTTTTTTTATAATTTCTTTTAATCAATTTTTACTTTTTGGTGTAGAACAAAAAACTCCTTTAGAGGTGTAGAACAAAAAACTCTTTTCACTTGCATTATAGATATTTAGTGACAACCTTTGACAGACCTTCATCAGGTTACTTTGCATTACATAACATAAAATTAAAATTAAAATCAATTTGATTGAGGCGCCTGGTTGGAGACGCTGTATAAGAGTGTACAGAGGCTATGTTGTTGCTAGCACAGCAATGGTAGATGTATTTCCTTGTTTAGATCCTATATCCAATAGAATCCTCACACATGCCAGGCTGATGTAGAACTAACCCTATTTGGATATAGCAGAACTTAGCTGGTCTGGGGAAGGTTAAATACTGTGCTCAAGGACACCATCTTCAGAATTGGGGAGCAGTCCGCTGTGTTTCACACGTGGTGTTTCCCTGTTCTCCTCGATCGAGAAACAATAAATGTTACTGCTTAAGACATCTGGGTCTGCTGAAATTTTTCTGTCTCGAGGGAACTAGCTCTAAGATTTCCATCACACTAAAAAAAAAAATTGGGATTTGTTGAGCTGACTAAAATACTCTAGGTCACAATAGCAGCTCACTGGGAATTGTACTAATTGAACACATTGTGGTCCATTGATTACCCAAATCCTGGAAATAATAAGGACATTTGTGCAAATGCTAGGTGTTTGTGTCCAATTTTCTTAAATACAATTGTTGTAGGAAAATGTCAAAGTATATTATCTCTGCTCTATGCATTGACGTTCTTATGCCCACAATTTATTGAACACATCCATTGGAGGACCAATGGATGTCCTCAAGGTTACTCCACATTAACATGAAGCTCCCAGATTCAGTGTGAACATTTTTTATTTAAAAAAACTGTACAAAATAAACTGCTTTGCTTGTCTGATAACAAACTTATATATGCACTGTTGTTTCCCTCTGACCAAACACGTAGCATTTTATTGTAAGGATTTGATAGCTTTCGTACCTAGCATAGACTGTATAAAATAGGGACGTAGTAAAACCAAATATCATTAGATCATTTTCAGAACACAGACTATCGTCACATTTTGTTAGTTGAGAGGCTTTTATACGAATGCTGCGAGAATGATTCCCAGAACGCAAAATGAGTCTGGAAGTCAATGGACATGCACGTTGGACTAGATCATTTAATATTGTTGAGCTTTGCACAGAGAATCTCGGTTGTGAAAACGGAGTCAAAGCAAACAGAAATGACCATGAATTACATACTGACTACAGTAAATCACTTTGGCTTACAAGGCATTTGGTCAGCGTTTGTATCATACAAGTCTGGTTTGATTCATATTCTCAAACATATTTAACCATTCAAATAGCATTCCCTGACATTTCTTACAAAATGTAATTCTTAGATTAAAAAAAATATGACACTCTTTGCAAGTAAAATCATAATAAACATAAAAGCTATTGCGTACTATTTAGAGTCATACAATGATGCACAGAGAATAATTACATCATCACTCATATCAGCTTTAAAGATTTTTTTCTGATTGTATCTGTCTGTCCAGTGCATGTCTGTCACTGTGCAGATTTATATTAAAACCTGAAACTATCACATCTGATAGACACCTTTACATTAAATATCTTGGTCCATAGATATTTTTCAGAATCTTGACTTTGAGTCATATTGTAGGAATGTGCCATGTTTACCAACAACAGTTTACTACTACAATCATGTACTTCATATTACTCCTAATATATTCACATATCTGAAAAATGTTACAGGCTATAAGGCATTGGAAGGCATAGCAGTAAACTATATGGGCTTACTACTGTGTGCGGTTTACAAACCATTGTTATTACTTTAATACATTCATATTTCTAAGCAGAATGAAAATATTTGGATTTTATTAAATCTGACGAATATTTTTTGTTAAATTTAGATTGTTGA
The DNA here is from genome assembly GCF_027596085.1 of Anoplopoma fimbria. Classification (NCBI taxonomy): domain Eukaryota; kingdom Metazoa; phylum Chordata; class Actinopteri; order Perciformes; family Anoplopomatidae; genus Anoplopoma; species Anoplopoma fimbria. Next base: position 863 of record NW_026552861.1, on the reverse strand, counting down.
GAGCACATACATTTTTTTGACATTGTATTTGATTGAAAATTCACAATATTATTCAGTTCACATTACAAATGTAAACAAACGAATGGGATGTTTTCACTACAGTAATTACCTGTACCTGAAGCAGCTGTTAGGGCACCTCTAAACCTGACCCAATTGTTCAACTGAAATAATTAAACTAAACTCCAGTCAAATGTATAAAATGCGAGTTCATTTTGAGAATAAGATGTAGGCAGTATGGTCAGAGTTTCTGCTTTGTGGAGGCCAGGGTGGAGTCGCTGATCAGCTGAAGTCTCGGTTGGTGAGGATCAGCGGGGCCACCAGGGTCCACGTGTACAGGGCCAAGCACACCCAGCTGGATGTGATCTTCACCCACACTGCTGGCCACTTGCTGGTTATGGTGTAGTCTGCATCGGGGCTGTCGAGAACAGAACACAACAAAAGGTCTCTCAGTCTTCAACATTTACAAAAATTCAGTCTGCATTGTCCTGCAGCAACAACGTCTTATTGGTACATTTTTTGTTAGTGATCCGACATCTATAGGCTGTGTTGGGAGGCGGAGGACTGACCTGTACCAGTTGGTGAGGGTCATCATAATGTAAAGTGAGGCCAGGAAGAGCATGAAGTGGAAGAAGGAGTAGCTGTACTGGACCAAGTCACGCTCATTGTCCTCCACCCGCCTGGGTCCTGTTGACTCCTCTGAGAGGTCGGGGCTGCTGCCGCCCTCAGCCAGGATGGTCGAGTCTTTGGAGGCCATGGTCAGCTTGTTCACCTGGCTGGTGCTGGACGAACGGATGCTAATAAAGAGATAAATGAATACTATGTATGTCCAAACTGTACAAGCAAAGTTTAGGTTGACAAAACAA
>NW_026552860.1:0-39593 GCF_027596085.1 Anoplopoma fimbria | reverse complement strand
GATTTTAGAACTTTCAGGACATAATGATTTAAAATAAGGACTATTCACATGTCCATATTGAGCAAATGATTTACCTCGCTAAAAGTGTCTCTTTCCCAATGTAATTCTACAGGAAAAGTACTTTTGGGCTCCAAAGCATCAAGTGACAAGTGACAATTCAGTTTATTTTGTATAGCCCAAAATCACAAATTACAAATTTGCCTCAGAGGGCTTTACAATCCTGCTTTATCATGCGACATCCTCTGTCCCGGAACCATGACATGGTTTTGGCCTCTATCTAAAATTTGGTGCTTTTTTCTTTGGGCTTCGGACTCGCTCTGTATGTAAATATAAACAGCTCATTCTAAGGTGACGAAAACACATGTATTATTAATATATTCCATTTCTGCCACTATATTCCCCATAATGGCCAGACAATGTTCCTTTAAGTAATTCAATTCAATTCAGTTTATTTTGTATAGCCCAGAATCACAAATTACAAAAGTGGGTGTCAGCAGGGCCTCAGTAGGTGGCACGATGACAGTCCAAATATAACCCGATTCCTGGGAACCTGCGAGGCGAGAAAGCACAAGAACTCCGGGGAAGAAGCAAAATCAGTAATGTGCATAAATAGGAGATTAATACATAAAGAAGGAGGGAGAGAAGAGGAGAGAGGAGCTCAGCGTATCCTAGGCTGTCTAGGCATATAGCAGCATATCTAGGGGCTGGACCAAGGCGAACCTGAACCAGCCCTAACTATAAGCGCTATCAAAAAGGAAGGTCTTAAGCCTGCTCTTGAAAGTGGTGAGTGTGTCTGCCCCCCGGACTGAAACTGGAACCTGGTTCCACAGAAGAGGAGCCTGATAACTGAAGGCTCTGGCTCCCATCCTACTTTTATATACTCTAGGAACCACAAGTAACCCTGCATTGATTGAGCGCAGCTCTCTAGTTGGGTAATATGGAACTATAAGTTCCTTAAGATAAGACGGTGCCTGACCAGTTAGAGCTTTGTAGGTAAGTAAAAGAATTTTAAATTCTATTCTTGATTTAACAGGGAGCCAGTGCAGAGAAGCTAATACTGGAGTAATATGATCTCTTTTCTTAGTTTTGTTAGAACACGTGCTGCAGCATTCTGGATCAACTGTAAAGATCTAAGAGACCTATTAGAGCAGCCTGATAATAAGGAGTTACAGTAATCTAGTCTAGAGGTAACAAATGCATGAACTAAGTTTAGACAGGATTTGCCAGATTTTCGCAATGTTACGTAAATGAAAAAAGGCTGTCCTTGAGGATCTGTTTTATATAAGAGTTAAAAGACAGATCCTGGTCAAAGATAACTCCAGGTTCTTAACGGTAGTGCTGGATGCTAGAGCAATGCCATCTAGAGAAACTATATCGTTAGATAATTGAATTCGAAGGTGATCTGGACCTAGTAGGATAACTTCTGTTTTTCAGAGTTTAACATTAAAAGTTACAGGTCATCCAGGTTTTTATGTCCGTAAGACGTGCTTGAAGTTTAGAGAACTGGTTAGTTTGGCGTCTGGCTTAATTGATAGATATAACTGGGTATCGTCTGCATAACAATGAAAGTTTACTGAGTGTTTTCTGATAATATTCCCCAAGGGAAGCATGTATAAGGTAAATAAAATAGGTCCAAGAACAGACCCCTGTGGAACTCCGTGACTAACCCTGGTTTTCATCGAGCTTTCATTGTTTACATAATACAAACTGAGATCGGTCTGATAAATACGACTTAAACCAGCTAAGTGCGGTTCCTTTAATGCCTATAAAATGCTCCAATCTCTGTAATAGGATTTGGTGATCAATGGTATCAAATGCAGCACTAAGGTCTAGCAATACAAGTACAGAGACAAGTCCTTTGTCTGAAGCTATTAGAAGGTCATTGGTAATTTTCACCAGTGCCGTCTCTGTGCTATGATTCACTCTAAATCCTGACTGAAAATCCTCAAATAAACTATTTTTATGCATAAAGTCACAGAGCTGATTTGCTACTGCTTCCTCAAGGATCTTAGAGAGGAACGGAAGGTTAGATATAGGTCTATAGTTAGCCAACACCTCTGGATCTAGAGTAGGTTTCTTAAGAAGAGGTTTAATTACAGCTAGTTTGAAGGCCTGTGGTACATGGCCCGTCAGTAAAGACAGATTGATAATTTCTAATAAGGAGTTGCTAATTAAAGGTAAAACTTCCTTAAGCAGCCTAGTCGAATCGGGTCTAAGAGACAGGTGGAAGGTTTAGACTTAGAAATAGTTAAAGTCAATTGTTGAAGGTCGATGGGAGAAAAGCCATCTAAATATATTTCAGGTTCTACAGCTATGGATCGATCGGTACTGGTTGAGGGCAGTAGATTATAATTTTTTTCTCTAATAGTTAGAATCTTATCATTAAAGAAGTTCATGAAGTCACTACTACTGAGGTTTATAGGAATACACGGCTCAACAGAGCTGTGACTCTCTGTCAGCCTGGCTACAGTGCTGAAGAGAACCCTAGGGTTGTTCTTATTTTTCTCTATTAATGCTGAGTAATAGGCTGCTCTAGCATTACGGAGTGCCTTCTTATATATTTTAAGACTGTCTCGCCAGACTAACCGCGCTTCATCCACATTGGTGGAACGCCATATCCTTTCAAGTTTTCATGATATTTGCTTTAAATCGCGGGTTTGAGGATTATACCATGGAGCAAACCTCCTTTCTTTTATTAGCTTCTTTTTTAGAGGAGCTATAGAGTCCAGTGTCATTCGCAGTGAGCATGCAGCACTATCAAGTAACAGGGCATGTTAACATAAACTTGAATTAAGTCGTGGTTTTAGTATCTGGTTGTGAAGTCACAATCAGACTGCAGCCATCTAGTAAATATGTTACTCAGTTTGACCCCTAAAACGCGCCCAGTGTGATGGATTACAGCCGACACAAAAAAATGACAGTGACAGTTACTACGCTTTTTAGTTGGTTGGCAACTGTGCAGTGGGTTGTCCCTTCGCGGCCTCCGTCGCAGTACTCGAGGACGTAGGTGGCGGTAGTCTGCCATATTGTCTCTGATACAGCAGAAATCACACACTGGCACAGGCACACACCGGCGACGGAGGCAGGCGAGGACCGTTGGCTTGACGAAACTCAGCTAACGGGGAAGCATTGCGGTTGTGGAATTGATCTAGGGGGTAAATATCCGCTCCAGTGTTGCTCTTCTGTTGATAAAGGCAGACTCCCTTTCTCTGTGGAAACTAGCGAGCATTCACGTTAGCCATGCTAAGGTTAGCGGGCTACCAACTTGGGCCCGCCTAGAGCCGATAAGTTACCGACACCTTCTGCTGACAGCGACAGCTATCCGGGTCGGGTGGGCTAGCTGACTAATAAGCTTTCGTTTTAACGTAAGTCGTCTGTAGATGCAGACAGTGGTACAGCTGCACGAGTCAATAAGCCTCTGTAAATCTACAGCTATGTCGACACAACGTTAACATTGCGGAGGTCGCATACATTATAATGGTCACTGAATGTGATCAGCTTGTCTGCTCCACGTAAGTTTTGCAACCATCATAGTCGCTTCAGATGTAAGACAGTAATGTGAGTGTTGAACGTAGCTGTGATTGGTCTAACGCTGGCCAGTTTAACGCAGGTGAATGTAAGGAGGAGGTCTCGCGTTACGTGGTGGTGTCTTTAGAGTCAATAGGCTATTATTACAGTATTGACTGAAACACCGTATTCAGGTGTTAACGAAACGGAATAGTACACTTAAAGGGTCAAGTGTGTTTTTTGCTATTCACACCGGCCTATGGCCGAATGAGTCGCTGATATAGTTGGGGTAACGTTGTTCACGTTACTTGAGCCACCATTAGTGGTAATCTGTTGACGTGGGCGTTACCCTGAGCTGTTTAGTTAGCGTTGGTGGAGTACTTCACCTGTCAACTAGGAGTAGCATAGGTTAGAGTAACGTTAGCTGAGGCCACTGACGTTAGGTTAGCGAGGGGACGTATAGGAAGAGAAAAAATGCGCATGTAGCGTTCAATTTAACTAGAAAAAGGTGGTCAATAAGTTAAATCCCTTTAATTTAAACGGCCCAATTTAACATATTTACCTTAAAGCCCTTTAACCATATTTAGAAGTATGTATGGCCTAACATGTATGGCCTAACACCAGCCAGTCAGACAATGAAAATATGTTCTTATCCCAGAGTTGGTATGAAGCACATTAAAGCAGACCAGGACCTGCACATGCATTCTTTATTATTTCAAACATGTATGGAAGGTTTTCCATTAAGTGTTACTTACTTGACCTAGGTTGGAATGAGATTAAAGTGTCCAGTTGCTCTGATGGTCCAGTGGTGTCATTCAAATAATGGATTTGGCCGTTTGAATAAGATCAATAATTACACAGCTTTCTGCCCTGCTAATTAAACAGGCTGTGTCAATACTTTAGGAGTCAGTGGTGATGTTTTAAACACAATGTAAAAATGAACACTCAACTAGAGCTGGAATTCTTTTTATCCACTTCTATCTGCGCACTACCCAACTCTCATGTCAATCTGTGAGCTTGAGGCTCAGCTCTCTCCTCACTACAGCATCCTTTCTGTTGTTGCTTGCTTTGTAAGCAGCTGGTATACAAGGCTCCAGACAGTTTTTTTCCCACCACAGTCCCGAAAGGGTTTGCCCCGAAAGTCAGTATAAACAGTAAAAATTCTTAGATTGTATTTTTATCGATCTTATTTTTTGGCATTAGTCATTTTAATTATGAATTTTAAGCTGCCTTGAGTTAATGCATCTCAATGGAACCTCCGTATATTAGCTGTTATATCTTACTTGCTCTTCTCTTGCTAATTTCAATATGGACTTGTTGTTCACAATGCAGTATTAACAGGGATTGGTGAATAGAAGGCATTAATGGCGATCTCCTGAACAGTAGAGTAGAGTCAATCTTATGACTGATGAATCTTAAGGCACAGTGCCAAACATGCACTGGTGTGTGAATTTACGGTTTTCTCATTCGTTGTAAATGGATGGATGGAGATACTGCTGACACCTGTGACGTATCAAAATGAATCAGGAATTGAATTTCTCTAATCCTTTTATTTCCTCCCCCACCTTCCTTTTCAGCTATCCCACCGAGCCCCTGGCGGCCCCTCCCCCCCGTCCTCAGGTAGAGCCCTCCCTACCCCTGCCCTGTTGGGATAAACCCCCCTCATCCCCTACCTTCCCCTCCTCTTCCTCCCTCCCTCCCACCCACCCGTCCTCCCTGTACTCCATCAGTCCTCCGCTGCAGTAAGGTTTTCCAACCACCTCTGCCAAGCTGTCGGACATGTCAGGACCCGTGCCGAGCCGGGCCCGAGTGTACACCGAGGTCAACACTCACCGGCCCAGGGAGTACTGGGACTACGAGTCCCACGTGGTTGAGTGGGGGTAAATACCTCAGTAATCCTTACACGACGTTTGCAGGATGCTGCTTGACACCTCTTCAACCTAGCTGATGTTCGGTTCGCCGGTTTTTTTCCTTCCTTTTTTCGTTTTCCTTCTCAGAAATCAGGATGATTTTCAATTGGTGCGTAAACTGGGGCGTGGCAAGTACAGCGAAGTCTTCGAGGCAATCAACATCACCAATAATGAGAAGGTGGTGGTGAAGATACTCAAGGTAAATCTATGCAGAGACTGAGGCTTGGATCAAGTCAGAGGTTCTGAATGCTTAAATCCTGTCTTCTTGTCTTCTTCCTTCTAGCCTGTGAAGAAAAAGAAAATTAAGCGTGAGATCAAGATTTTGGAGAACCTACGCGGAGGCCCCAACATAATCTCCCTCATCGATATAGTGAAAGACCCTGTGGTAAATATAGTTTATTGAACGCTTGACAGTTCAGAGGCCATATTTAGTTTGTGTGTTCCTGTTGACACAATCAATATTTTGTAAGAACAAACCTATGTTGTGTATGTTGGGTTTCTGAAGTATCCTTACTGTACCAATAGCGTGTGGAGCCCACCACCTGTGCAAGCTTATCGTTTTCATTTGGGAAGTATGTTTGTGTAAGTACTTTGCCAGCTGTAGCAGTAAGTTAGATACGTGTATGTGATGGCATACAGCTTGCTCCTATGTTGAGCCAGGGCTCTGGCACAATATAAACATTTATTGTAGAGACAGACTTGCAAATAATAGAAAGTAATAGTTAGTTGTTGCCCTAGCTTTACCTTTCCCCCCCCCATTGTAATTAAAGATCCCTTGGAGGGCCCTGCTCTAAGATGCACCCTTTGTTATTTATTTAAACAGTGCTAAAACAATGAGTTGACTAACTAGTTGATGGAAGATAAATCGCTGACTGTGATGATACATCACTAGGCATTCATAAAGTAAAATCACTTTTCTGCTTCTCCCTACTGGCATCATTGTAAACTAAATACAGTTAATTTAATGCTCATACAAACAAAGCAGTTTGAAGACATCTTATGGGCTCTGGCATCTTGTGACTTTAGATTATGGTTTATAGAATATAAAACAATGGGTAGATAAATTGTGAAAGTTGGTTGGTTAGCTGCAGCTCTAGTTCACACTGTAAGCAACAAGTGACCATTTGTGGGTATGGTCAGCAGACTACATGTGTATATTTCATTTACATTTAGTTGAAAAATCTGACAATACAGACGTTTTTACAGCTTCTGGCTAGGATAAACATTGTAGTTCTGCCGATTTTTTTATTTTATTTTTTTAAGTAAGTAAAAAAAAAAAAAAAGTTCAGAAGGTTAAACTAAAAAAACACGTAAGCTTATAGCCACCCAATATCATCAACTGGGGATATCTGTTAACTAGAATGAATCCAGAAATATGGATTCTCTGAATGGCCGTATTGCTCGGCATCAATGGTAAGCTGGTGAGCTTGTCCTCATGAGATCCAATAAGAGAAACTGGAATTTCTGAAATGTTATAGGCCAGCGACAGCTGACTGCCCACATGGTGGTGGAGTTTCCATGCTTACATGTGTACAGAAAATGAGTGGGCATTTGGAGACTTGACTTTGGTGTTGCTTATGGTGTGGTTAGTTTGTACAGTGTTTGAGTCAGTGCCATAGCTTGTTAAAGTGCTTCAGTCAAATAGATGCATATACGTAGGCCTAGTGGTAGATATTGTTGGTTGAGACTGCAGCACATTAAGTGCACAAACTATTTTTTTTTCAGTCCCGAACGCCTGCCTTGGTCTTTGAGCATGTTAACAACACAGACTTCAAGGTAGGTCACTTTTTTCACCTTTTTATAAAATGTTGCCGTGCAGGATCACGGAAACCTCCTTTCTTGGCATACGCGATGTTTTCCTGTACACGTGTGTGTATGTGATGGAGGAACACGAAGGTCCAGTGCTATGTCTTCGGTGCCAGAAAGTCAACCGTCTTCTGGTTCTATCCTCAATCGCTGGCACATTTCCACAGCTCAATGTGATTGACGATGTATGACTGTTCCATTGACGTGTGTGGCCTCTTTTACTGTTAGACAATACCATAGAAAGCCCAATGACATTGCTTTTGTCTCCAGCAACTGTACCAGACCCTGACAGACTACGACATCCGGTTCTACATGTACGAGATCCTCAAGGTGAGTCCTCCTCGGTGCCTGTCCGCTCATAATGTTTAACCTCTAAACGTCCCGAGGGAGGTGAAGCATTGAGTCCTTGAACAAGACTGTCTGTCCTGACTTTATATTTCTCTGCCATCTTGTACATGCTCAGGTTCTCGTACAGTACCAATCCTCTGTTTAGGCCATCAACATTGTGTGTGTGTTGACTGGTAGACAACATCTTCTTGTTATCTGTTGCTGTTTTGGAATTACTTGGAAGAAAACAACAGTGTGACCAATTGATAACAAAGTTCCTTTGCCCTTGTTTGTAGGCCCTGGACTACTGCCACAGCATGGGGATCATGCACAGAGATGTGAAACCACATAACGTGATGATTGATCATGAGCATCGTAAGGTGAGTGATTTCAGGGCACTTTCACGCCTTCTTTTCCGTTTGATCCAAACCAAAATGACTACGTCCGTCAAAGGTACGCAATTCCTAATCCAAATTAGCTTTGAACGCCACTCATAATTTGCGACTATATGAATTGCCTTTTTAAGAGCTACCATCATATCAAATGTACACCACTTATATGAAGACCAAAAAGCTAAGCTAGCGGGGGAGTTTGACAGTCACTCGGAGATAAAAAAAAATTACCTCGAGGTAACAGCGTATTATTTTGACCAGCAGTGGGAACTTTGGTGGTTTGCATTGATCGTTATGAATCTAATGGACATGCTGAAGCGTACGCCGAACTCTTCGTGCAAGTAGTGTGAAAGCTTTTTTTACTTGGATGGGTTGTGCTTTCTGACAAATCACAGGAAGTTCTAGAATCCTAGCGCCATGTCATAAGAGTAGGGAGAAAGAGAGAGGGAGGGATTCAATTCAGTTTATTTTGTATAGCCAAAAATCACAAGTTCCAAATTTGCCTCAGAGGGCTTTACAATCTGTACACGTACAACATCCTCTGTCCCGGAACCCTCACATCAGCACAGGAAAAACTCTCCTAAAAAAACCTTTTAACAGGGAGAAAAAAGGAAGAAACCTCTGGGAGAACAACAGAGGAGGGATCCTTAACAGAGTTACAACACATTAAATGTATAATGGGATAGAGTTAGAGAGAGCGAGATGTCATGTACAGTTCTTTTATTTTCTTCATGTAGAGTTCTTTAGTGCGCTTGTAAAATTGGAATGTGAAAACAAAACTAAAATGTTTTGTTACACTAAAAATAATCTAAATCGGTCAATCCAGCCTCAATCAAAAGCCAATGATTATTGCTTCTGTGTAGTTATGTGAACCAAATAAGTAAGTCATTTTAATTTGTTAAACACTAGTACATGCGTTGCCTGTTTGTAGTTGCTAACTGCTTCATTTCTACGTCTGCAGTTGCGTCTTATTGACTGGGGTCTGGCCGAGTTTTACCACCCGGGACAGGAGTACAACGTCAGAGTCGCCTCCCGCTACTTCAAAGGACCTGAGCTCCTGGTGGACTATCAGGTACGTGGGTAAAGCATGCTGCTTTAGGTGGAGATGACTTGTTCTAAGTATCTGAGGGGTGATAGTGGAGATCTTTCGAGTAGGCCCTCACTTTGCATTGATCTTCTTTCCTGTGTAATCTGAGACACTGCTGGTCAGATGTCAGAGGGGAGTAGGGGTTTGTAGATGGTTCATCTCAAACCTACTGTTGACTTTCATTTATTTGTGTTTTTGTTTGCATCTAAAAAGGTATCCGTAACACATCACATAGAACTATAAGTCTATTTAGAGACCATATTTTGATTAGATCACACCAGCCGTAAATCCAAATCAGGCCAGGGGCGTAAAATAAGACAGCCAATGGCCCCTTACGCACTTTCTACCCCCATACTTATGGCAACCTTGCTCTTACCACACCAATCTTCGGACTCGGCCTTCATTTTAATCTCAATTCCACATCTGTTTCGTGACTGTATGTTACACGGTTGCTACGCTATCGTGGTGACAAAATCTGTCAGCCCACAGACATGTAAACACCTGGCAGAGTAGTCCTAAACTCCTCTGTGGTCGTCCTGCTACCGGAACACATTATGCCATGATGACACGCACACGCACACACACACACACACACACACACACACACACACACACACACGCACACACACACACAGGGTCACTGCGTTGCTGTCGTGGCTGGTAACAATAATGATGGTGATGATGTTATACAGTTAATTATTGTAGTCTGAATGGGTTGGATGTTACCTATGGGTGGTAATGTTGTGGTAGAAACCATTTGAACACGGCATTGAAAATATTTGAAGTTGTGACGGACCTGGTTCTTTTAATGGTGCAACTTTTCTGTTAAATAATTGTTTTAAGATTACATAATCAGGAATTTTTTATGATAATTGGGCAGCCTTGGGAAACCTGTGGCAGCATAACACAGACAGCTCTGTGTTGGGGAAACACTGGATTGAATTCATCTTGGTTATAAGATGCACTTGAGGGCTTAAACAAGGGTACATGCTTGTTCCTGATAGCCAAATGGGAACAGCATTGTTAATGCATTGTTCTATTCTTAATGATGCATCAGTGCTCATTTAAACAGTGTTACAACTCATTGAAATTTAGTTGTCTCTCCTTTTAATCCTGCCTGTGCTCTGAGACTTGTGCCGTGTGTTGCAGATGTACGACTACAGTCTGGACATGTGGAGCTTGGGCTGTATGTTGGCGAGTATGATCTTCAGGAAGGAGCCCTTCTTCCATGGCCATGACAACTATGACCAGGTAAACGCTGGTAGGGTACTGCCTCTCTGTAGCTACCTTACTGTGAAGGCAACACCAGAAGTCTACAGTTAAGGCAAGCTATGCCTTGTGGAGTTTTCTCCATTATTATTGTGGATAGCATTTCCGCCCACAGAACTCATGAGAGTGGTGACTGCCATGTCTTTTCTGTAACTGACTCGTTTCGATTTATATTTGTGTCTGAAAGGGTGAAAGTACCTCGTACAAACAGTTTGTTCCTTGTGTGTTCCTGTAGTTGGTGAGAATAGCCAAGGTCCTGGGGACTGAAGACCTCTACGACTACATCGACAAGTACAATATTGAGCTGGAACCTCGCTTCAACGACATTCTGGGAAGGTGAGATGATGATGATGATGATGATGATGATAGTGTCTCGGATATGCAGGCTTTTGTATAGTGACTATACCTAGCGCTTGTTTTGTAGTCGAGTAGCCTTGGGCCCTAAACTGGGTTAGTTTAGCTTCTCGCCTCTCCTCCCTGGGCCAGTTTGGTGGTGTTTAATCCGGCAGGGCTGGCTGGTTATCGTCTCAAAGTCCGCTGGACTTAATCTGAACGCTTCCTTCTAAGATGTTGAGGAATGTATTCTGTCATATTCAATTAGTGATTAACGCTAAAAAACAAAATGAAATTTAGGGAGCTACAGGCGGCAGCATGTTCATGTCCCACCCTTGCTATAACAAAATCCATCCAGATTTAATCCGTGCTCCATGCATACATCATTTATCTCGTCAACACAACAGTCCGTCTGGGAATCGGTGTCAGAATGTAATGTGTTCTTTTGTCCTCCAGGCATTCTCGTAAGCGGTGGGAGCGGTTTGTCCACAGCGAGAACCAGCACCTGGTCAGCCCCGAGGCGTTGGATTTCCTGGACAAGCTGCTGCGCTACGACCACCAGGCGCGGCTGACCGCCCGCGAGGCCATGGATCACCCTTACTTCTGTAAGTGTTGATGTTTTATAGGAATTAATTCACAATCTGTAATATCAACAAGACAATAAGTGCTTTCTTTATTTTTTGTTGTTTCCTGCAGTCCCAATTGTGAAAGATCAGTCTCGTGTGGCCGGAGCCACACTGCCTGGTGGGAACACAGCTGTCAGCTCAGCCAGCATGATCACTGGTGAGAACACACGCACACGTCAGGAAGTGATCACACTGCCCAGAAATGGAGAGAAAAACATTTATGGCAGCATCTCTATTATGTCTCTGCTGTCATACTTATGGTTTGATCCCATACCCTCATAATTCCTTATGTTAATACTTCCAACTGCAGATCAATTGCAGGGAAAGTGATCAGACAGGTTTTCTATATTTCCACAGTTTTATCAGATCATCCAAGTGAGAAGCAAAAGCCAACGTTAAAGTTATTAAAGTTACTGTTTCGTCTTTGATCACGCACAATACAACGGATAAACTATTTTGTCAGTTTCGATTACATCTACGTTAATCTTAATGCAATATAAGTGGTTCACATATTTGGAGTTAATTAGAGTTACAAAGGTTTAAAACCAATGTGGTTGTAGATTGAAAAGCTGTGGGCACCAGTTGTGCTGCATTCTCAGGTCTCAGCAAGTTGGAACGACTACACAAACAAAGTGCAGGCTGTTGGGTGGAAAAAAAACAATATTCCTCTAAAGTTAGATCAAAGTCAATTTACATTATACAAGTTAAAACATGTTTGCTGAAAACGCATGAAAAGACCATTCAGAACTGGAGCTGAGAGCATTGGAGCAGCCAGCGAAAACACACTGCACTGCTCTGCATTTCCATCACAGCTAGTTTTAGAGTGAATCATTTCCATTCAGTTTCAGACGATCGTGGGAGGGGGGGTGATGTGAGGCGCCCGCAGGAAGGGTGTCATAGTAACCTACATGAGTGATAAATTAAATGAAATACCATAAGCAAATTCTTTCTATTTGAAACTTGCCGCCATCAATTTGATCGTTCCAAAAAGGTTCTGTCAGGCCGAGTGTACACAAAGAGCATCTGAGCGGACATCCTTTTATACTCTTTATATGAGTCATCTGTTGTTTATAGATCTCTGCCAGCACCTCCAGCTGCAGTTTCTCTGACACACGAGTTGTCTTTCTATACAAGTTAAAGCCACACTCTGGTCGTAGTGCTGCTTTTAGAAAACACACTCATGGTCAATCACATTAGCGCTGCCACAAACTGCTTTGATTCATCTTAAAAATGTTCACTCCAAAAAATCTAAATGACCATTGCATTTAAGTTTTATTTTTATTTATTTTTTGACAATCTGAGTGTTGCTGTATATTGCAGCGCAAGACGAAATGTAAACAAAGGTTTACATTTTAACGTGCAAAACTGTTGGTTGATGTACACTTGTTAACGGGATGTGCCACTCACGGTTCTGCACATGTAAAAATTATTTTTACAAAGTGGCGTGAAGTTATCAATGGGGTTATATAAAAAACAGTTTCACCGCCGTGGGTGTCTGCATTTTGCGAACTGACTGTACCGCATGACGGGAGTCATGCGTCACTTTCATGAATTGAACACGATATGTAACGTTAGGTCAAGCGTAACTTCATGTAAACAGACCACTTAACTATCAGCTGTGAGTTCTAGATCAGTCTGGAGACCTAACCAGTGGAATATGGGTGTGTTATCATTATTATCTTGCAACGTTTGTTATTTTTAAACAGAAAAAACATTTTATATTGGGCTATTTACTGGGAATTGCAATTTAGCCAACAAGTAGAAAACCAATCTCCCTCCAGCCAGCAGCCACCTTCTTTAGGTTTTGTAGTTAAATGAGGAGATACACAGATAACTTAACTCTCTGAACCCCAAAACCTGCTGGGTGGATGGAAAAGCATGTTTTCTTCTAAACAATCGCCAAAACCACACCGTTTATCACAGAAGCTGTAAAATCTGTCACGAACGCCCGACTTTCATCTTTTTAACGGTCCTCGAACACATCATGTGTGACAAACACTTCAATGCAACCAAGACTAAGCCTAAAATTGAAACATTTCCCGAAAAATATTTTATTCTACATGTCTTATTTAAAATTTTGCCACAAATAAACCGTTTACTCAAAACCTAAAATTCTGAGCGCAACTAGGAAGCCATGATTGATTTATTTTAGACCGACAGTCATGTGACCAGAATTCTGTGAATCTTCAACTGAACTACAGGCTGTTGAGAGGAGAGGAGAAGAGAGGCTGCAGGTAGAAGTTGTAAAAAAGCGAATAGTTCCCTATTTATATATTGATAGAGCCTCAATTTTTTTTACATTAAATATTGGTAACATGTTGGATATATAGATTCCACTGTTTCTCATCCTTTGTAAAATAAATCATTAAAGAATTTCCACTTCCATTTTTCCTTTCCCCTTTTATGATTTATGGTTGTACTGCACAATAGACAGGTTTGAGTTCTCTACTCTAGAGGTGCAGGACTTTTATATTGCAGTGAATAACAAAACCACCAAGGGTAAATGTGACGAGCGGTGAATCCCTTGAAACTGCTTGGGGTTCAGAGGGTTAACTCCACCAATCAGTACTTTCATAGCGAGCGACAATTAGAAATAGAAACAGGGTGACCATTAAAAGTTGTGCTCCAGACTGACTGTTGCTCTGCACAGTGCTGCGTCGCTCACAGCTAGCTGTGACACCGTGTCAATGACATATTGAGCAAAAATAGATATTGGAATAGTTTGCACCTATGCGCTTGATAGGAACAAATATTCAAACAACAATTTTGACCGCCCTAGTCGGTTCTGAGCCGGTGGAACTGCAGGCGATACAGTATGGATGGAGACCCGGTGCCATTTGTCTACATCTAGACTACTGCCGGCACTGCAGTGACAGTAAGCTCAAAATGTTTTACTTCAAACACTTATTCAATGGACTTTCTAAGGTAGCAGGTAGACGACCTCATCAGCTGCTACACAGACAAAAGTTTTTTTTTAAACTGTGCCTGTTTTTAAAATATTGATCTAGACGCATTTCCAGTGTCATCAATAACGGCAACACATCGTGGCAGCCCTAAATCAGTCCCAAAACAGCAGGTGCATCAATGCAGAGGGAAGCCAAACGTGACAGTGACAGTGGTGCTTTGTTGTTAAGTTGGGGAGATGTGATTGTTGTTGTACATTCAGTGTAAGGGTAGTTGACTTCCTGTCTGAAGTTCGGCACCCCCTCTTTGCACTCGTGTGTTTCTAACCGTCCCTCTGGCTCCCCTCTCCTCAGGTATCTCTGCCTTGCCAGCCTCCACTCCCCTGGGCGCTCTCACTGGCTCGCCGGTCCTATCTGTTGCCACCAACGTCCTGAGCACCCCGGTGCCCGCCGCCGCCCACAGTGACGCCCCACCAAAATCCTCACTCGCCCCAGGCTCTCCCACCTCTGGGCAGGTGCTAAACGGGGGTGCCACTCTGCCGGCCATCACCACATCCAACCTAACTTCGGTGCGACGACCAACCTCCCGTCTGAAGGATGCCGTCGTCTTAAGAAAAGAACGATTTATCCTCCGTTCCTTTTCCTCCTCGAATGAACTCGTTAACCTGACATCTCAAATGAATGTTCTGTGTAATTTGAAATATACAGGTATTCCTTTCATTATTTCCCACAAGCCGTAGTGACTACAAAGAAGTGGTGTGTGTGCGTGTGCGTGTGTGTTGAGTCTGAGAGCGAGTGCCATCAGGGTGTGTGTTTTTTCAGTTTGGACTGTGAAGGCAGTGGTCAAAAAGTACATCAGCTGAAGGTGAAAGAATGCCGTTGGCTGTGAGGACCAAAAGGAGCTCCTCCTGTTTAGTTTACTACGGCAGCATGGTCAAAAACCAGACCCGATGACACTTACTCAGCCTCCTCACACGAGTCTAAACCCTCCAGATCACAGCGTTTTGGAAGTGTTTGGTGCTGTTCTGTGTTCCAGGTGTATGTGAACACGATGACACTTCAACACTTTCTCTGCCCGAATAGTTCTGTCTTGCCTTTTTCTTACCAAACCAGATAACCGGTCTTCTTTTTTTATATGCGACTCTCCGTCAGCCGTCATGAGTTTTTGTTTTGTGTCGAAATGTCCCAGAGTGCTAGATAAAAGGTTCGCCACCACCGAGCGGTTTGGATCAACTCTAGTGTCGTACTCCTATCTCTTTAAGGAGCCAGGTAAGGTTCATTCAGGTTCTCAAAGAAATGGTTTCTCAAACGTGCTGCTCTCCAGTTCCTTGAATTACTTCAAGTGGCTTTTATTGAATGACTTCAAGACATAACCAAAGTTTACTCAGTCGGTTGGAAGATGAGACTGACCAAACCTAGATTTGTTTTGTGGGAGTTACTCATACTGTAAGGCAGGTTGACAACGTGGGTTCTAGGTCATAAGATGAGACGTGATCCAATTATCACCTGCAGGTGACTGAAGTGCTGTCGGTGTTGGAGGGAAGTTCAGTTCTGTAATGTGCAGTGTCATGGGTGAGCTTTGTGATGAGTAAGACTGGCTTCCCCCGACTCACTGAGGGTGTTAGTGGAGGTCAGTTGTTGAATAGCACTTGAAGGTTAGAGTTCTCCACCGTGTTTTAGTGCCAGAGTTTGAAACTGTACGTTTTAGACCCTGCTCTGTACATGCGCATCTTTTTTCTTTTATTTCTTTTCAAAACCTGAAAAATGCAAATAAATCCAAACGTGTATACATTGACCTGAGAATGGAGCAGTTTGAGTCCCTACATCACTGTATATATTTTTATGTCCTTATGTAGAAGACTAGTATTTGAGAATATTTGTGTAAATAAACACGTGTTTTATTTATGAGGAACATCTGACTGAGTTCATGTCTGTCCTCTCACACAGACTAACTTTATGTCGCTTTGAATCAACGTCGCAAAGTGCAAACTGGATTTTTTTAAATTAATAATGCTACATTTTAAAGAAGACACTTTTTTTCTTCCAAGTCTTTAAATTAGTTATTTCTTGTGACTAATGTACATGGTTATTACGGTTGCTTTAATTACTCCTTCCAAATGTGACACTAAGGGCGCTTTCCAATATGTTAACTTGTTCTTCCTTGCTTGACCCAAAATCACCATGGAGGCTGTTTCAATCACTTCTCTCCACCATGAGGAGAGAGGAGGCTTCTGGAGGAGCCCAGAGTGAGGAAACACTGGTGCTTCCTCTCCGAAGTCTTTTCAGCACCCCTGCAAAAAAAGAGGCTTGAAACACGACGGAATAATCTAAAACCATGGCAGAAATGTAATGTGTAATCATTAGTTGTCATTATTTAAGATCAACGCGTTTACCCCATGCCTTGATGACATTTCCCCTCGATGTGACCTAAGTTTTTATCTTGAATGTAGGTTACATCTAATCAACTGCACTTGTTATCTAACGAGGTAGTGGTTTGCACTGTCGCCTCACAGGAAGAGAGGCCAGGGTTGTTTCCTGGGCCGGCCGGCCCTTTTTTGTGTGGCGTTTTGTATGTTCTCACTGTGTTTGTGTGGGTTCTCTCTGGGTTCTCTGACTTTAAATGGACATATGGACATATCATCAATACATTTACTTTGAAAAAATCTGAACCTATCCCTTATAGGTTACAATTAAGTTAGGAACACAATGAAGTATGCTGCTGACCAAAACTGACAAACCACTTGGAATGCAAATATGCAAACTAACTACAATATAATAAACAATAGGTTACAGGAAGATATTGAAAAATGGTCAACACTAGTATTGATTGGACTTTAGTTCAAGTATTGAGGTGGTGAAAATGAATTTACTGCCACGATTGCTTTACCTCTACCGGTTAGAAGCCAAGAATCTCAGTTTACAGCATGGGATAAACAGATATCCTGGTTTATCTGGGCACTCCAAATTGACAAAGAAAATGGAGGCCTAGCACTACCAAATCTCAGAGAATACTTTTACGCTGCTCAAATGACATACATTGTCAACTGGTGCTCGAAATGGAAACATTTTGAACTAAATCTGAGTCAATCTCACACTCAGGTCAGGCTAGGTGGTAAAGTATATACTGAACATGAACATTCCATGAATTCCATTCCAAGAATCACTGAAAGTATGGAATGAAATTGTCAAAAATACAAACATGAAGGAGATAGTAAACGTCTTATTTGGCCTTCCCAATCTCCCAGGTTTAGACCTGGAGAGCTAGATTAAACATTTGTATGGTGGACAGTAAAAGGATTAAAAGCTAAATGTACACTCATAGAGGGAAATCTTTTATAACTTTTGATGGGTTCAAAGGAGAATTTAATATAGAAAATGGGGATCTGTTCAGATCCTTACAGTTTAGACATTTCTACAATGCAGGAATAAAAAAGGAATTTCAGCAGAAGGTAATGAACTGATTAAAGTGTTGACATTTGCATACAAACAAACCCCTTCAAAGATAGTTTCCAAACTGTACAGCAGTTTACAGAGACGTCCCAAAATGTAAAACTGAAACTAGAATTAAACATTGAACTGTCGAAGACTGATTGGCCTTCCATGTGAAGGACAACAAACGACCAGTAGCTCTTAAAGATGGAGCGAAGAATTGAATCTGCTTATTTATTACACCCCACTGCAGCAACACTGGAGACAGTGTGGGCAAATGAATGGCATCACTCACATATTTTCTGCTCATATATTAAAATACAAACATTCTCCCGGCTGTTTATTTAAAAAAATCTGTCTCTTCAAAACTCTGACACTCGCAAGTAAAAAGGCCATCACAAGGAGCTGGGTGGAATGTGACCCTCCAGGATCAGGCCAGTGGGAAATATGACTCTAAGGACCACAGCAGGGACTCATGAACAACACTGGAGAGAATGTACTGCATACAAATAAAAGATGGGTCGTGTTCTCAGCAGATCTGAGACAGTTAGGCTCAAAGATTGTAAAGAGAGAGCACTTTTCTATTTTTATTTCTGTCAGCCATAGTGTTTTACTGTGGATTTTGTTCAGTGGAATAGAAACTGAAAAATAAATAAATAAAAAGTAAAAAATAAAAAAGATGCACAGCAGCTTTATAATTTTTGGCTATGAAATAAAAAAATAAAATAAAAATAACTTTTAAAATGCAAATGAACACACCAAAAAGGCCATTTATAAAAGTCATGTCACACAAAAATGCACTTTCTTAGCAGGTTTCACTAAGATGCCACACATATATATTCCAATATTAGATGCAACAGAGGAAAGCCTAGCATCGGTCTAAACTTACATGGTGTCAGTATGGTAATATATAACGAATCACCCTCAGGCGCTGACTTGACAGTGCACCCTCTGGTACTGTGGGGAAGGGTTTCTCCAGCTGTTCATGCTGCAGCACTCCTCGCCTTGGTAAAACCTGCAAAACAAGGCCAAAAACACGTGAGTGTCTCATGCCACTGAACTTGATTATGAGTAATTCATCTGACAAATATAGACCCTACTTGTTTAAACATAGCTCCTTGTCTATCTCCTCCAGAGTCTTCCCTTTGGTCTCTGGTAGCATGAAGTAGAAGAAAACTCCAGCAGCCACAGCGGTCATCCCATACAAGAGGAACATCCCCGACAGACCAATCGCATCTGTTGATCAAAAGCACAGCTCACTCTCTGCTGGCCACCATTTCACTTGTAACTAAGTCAGGGTTTGAGGGTTTGCGGTAAGAACGGAAATCAATTCATCAAAGAATCCGTCTCTACAAAGTTTTTCTGGCAGTTGTTTTATTATCTTTCAGTTTGTAAAAAGATAAAGCTTGAGTTGGTTATCATCTCAAAAAAGTTACAATTGTTAAAATTCTTATTACAATTCAACAGCACTCAATAAACCAAATGCTCAGACAAAAAAACAGTAAGAAAATCGGACATCTGTCACTAACACAGGACTGTAAAAAGCCTGTCCAATCATTTGTCAGAAGCATTATTGGACAAACACAACTTGCTCTGTGTCTGCTGTGTGTTAGCTGGCAAGTTGGCCATAGCTACCAACAAGTATTTGGTGTTTGACCGATTCTTTTGATCTTAACATACAAGACTGGATTTAAAGTTGGCAATCAGATTCACAAAGGCACAGGTGTAATCAATCACTTTGGCTGTGTTCCGTGTGGCATTTTTCTTTAATTTGCTTACATGGAATGTTTTTGAAACTGATCCACCATAGCTTGTATAATTTACACCTGCACTTTCCCCACTGTGACTAGTCAAAATGTCCACTGGGAAACGGTGTTTGGGAACTTACCGATAAAATCTAAGAAAGTGAATGTGACCAAAAGGTTGGCAGCCCAGTTGAAGCAGTTGGTGAATGCGAATGCCCTTCCTCTAATAGCAGCTGGAAATATTTCACTCAGGAGAAGCCAGGTCACTGGTCAAAGACAAAAAAATAATAATTTAAAGACAGTTAAGCTACATAAGGGATCTTTGCATGCTAGCAGATTGAAAATGCGTATGCATTTAGACTTATATTTAATCAATCTTGCCTTATGTAGCTTTAGATGCACAAAAAAATACCCATTTTGAGTGAATATACAAACTTGGTCCAAATCCAACGGAGTATGCACTGACAACAGCCATCATACACACGAGAATGATCCAGTTCACAACTGTGCCATGGGCGCCCGGAAGAGGTGCCAGGGGATCGTCCGGTTGTTTCTGTCCAACTTCACCGAGTACTACAACTCCATCTTGTGTGTTGTTATTGAGGAGTCTTTGGCCCTCATGTAAAGGTGCGCCATAAACGGACTGATTCCCAACAGTTAGATGATCGGTTCTTGTAACGTTGAAGTCCTCAGAATCACAAGGCCTCTTGGCATTCATCGATGAACGTCCACTGAGGAGTCCAATAGTTATCAGAGACAGCGCCATAACGGAGCAGCCACCGATGAGCAGGGGCCTCCGCCCCACCCGATCCGAAAACACCATGGAGGTCAGAGTAACGACCACTTTGACAAAGCCCAAGCCCACGGACGCCAGCACCGCTGAGGCATTGCTCTGAAAGCCCACTGAATGGAAGATGGTGGAGGCGTACAGGAGGACATTCGGCTGGCCCGTGAACTGCTGAAAGAGCACCAGTCCTAGGCCGATGACGGTCCGAGTCCTCATGTTGTCTTTGCGCTGGAAAAGATACATACTGTTGTACTGAACATTCTTACTTCCAATGCCAGACCTGACTTTTGATTCAACTGCTTCGACAGTATTCATCAGGTCTGTTTCAGTTTGAAAACAATATCTTGGGCTTGAAGATTCCTTCGTGTTGGATGGGAGGAACCAGATGGAGACCAACTGAATCATAGTCGGTACTATGGCTAATCCGAACATCCACTTCCACCCTCTATTAGAGTCGGACAGGATGTAGTTCATGGCGTAGGCTGCCAGGATGCCCACGGTGATCCCCGCTTCATACAGTGTTACCAGGAAGCCCCTGCGATCCGAGGTAACCATCTCGGACACAAAGATGCAGCATGACATGGAGGATATACACATGGCGAAGCCCACCATCACCCTGCCCACCACCAGTGCCCAGTAGGAGCCGATGAGCAGGACCAGGCTGCCGGCCAGGATCAAGATGTTGCCGAGGAGGATGGAGTTCCTGCGGCCCCGATGGTCGATCAAGCTGCCGCCTACAATGGAGGCGAGCAGAGCTCCTATCAGCAGAGAGCTGACCAGAGCCTCCTGCTGGACACACGAGAGTCCGAACTCAGCTTTGAGCTGCAGCAGAGCGCCTGAGATGATGCCCAACTCGTAACCAAAGACCAGGCCGCCCAGAGTGGACACCACGCTGGCCAACAGGAGGATGGAGCTACCTAAGGGGGAAGGAGACCATTGAGGGGGTTTTCTTTTAACAAAAGATGTGCATTTACATTCACAGAAAAAAATAATTTTTTGCTTATCTTTCAACTTTATGGGGTTTCCATCAGATCCTGTAGCTTGATTTGCTGTGAGACTGTCAAATCCACCATTAAGGCCACAGCCAGATCTGAATTACCATAAGATGCAGTACAACAAATGGCCACTAGAGCCTGACTCCAAAAAACAGCAGGTTCGTAAGTATCCATTACAAAAATAGAAATACAAAGTAAATCTTCTTGTTTATCAGTCAGTCAGTCATAACGTCAAAGGTGCCTTCAGGAAGCTATGGATGGCTAAACAGTGTTTTCCATTCTGGGAGTGCAGAGAAGAAAAAACTATGAAGGAATGCTGTGGTTTTTATAAGTTTGGGTACCACTGTGATAGAGACATGTTTTTGCGACGGCGTATTATGGCCATTTATGACTTTTTTAATCTTGAAAATTTGTGAGTTTCTTCTTGTAGATTTTCCACTTTAATCTCAAGTGTAACTGTGACTTTGTAGCATCAGACTGATCTGGGTTTAAACTTTAAGAATGAATCTGGCTGGTTAAATTAGAACAGATTCAGGCAGCATGAAAATCTCTGAAGCAGGGACCTTGTGTTCACAAGTTGCTCTGGTACAGATAAAACAGCTAAATGCAAAAGAAAAACAGCAACATTAATGTTTAATATTGTGTCCAGTTATTTACAAATAAACAAAGTTAAATTACTGTAGACTGTAGATTTCCGGTGTTATATATATTTTTTTAAAGTTCAACTTTTGTGCAAGCACATCCAATCTGAGGATGGTTTTTACATTTGTTTACAGTACGTGTATCATTCTAATTGATGATACACGTTTATCCCTCCAGCTGTTCTGCAGCTTTCTCTCACATTAACCTGAGAGTCTTTCATGTGCAGTTTCTATTGACAGAAATGCAAATGAGAGCTGCTGAATCTCAATACTGATTAAAGAGTACCCTGTGTTCCATGCATGTGACGAGAGATGAAGCTTAGAACAGCTCATATCGACTGCACAAACTGTCCATGTGTAAAAACCGACAGTTAAGGTTCACATTTAATCGGTTGATTTGAATACTTTGGTGATTTTAAATGACCCATTATGATCTAAATGTAGATTGAAAGGTTTAACATGTCAACTATCAGCAGATGTGACACTCAAGTAGTGTATCACAGGTCCCACTAGTAAGCCCTAAAATGCATTCCATGCATTTGTTACACTTTGCTTTTCTTCACACCAGATCAGAACTTCACACACCGCAGGGTAGCAGTCCAGAACAAACTGCTTTACAAAGGAAAAGCACTTACCCATTGCTTCTGTCCCGTTACATTCACATTTCAGTCAGGCCGTGCAGGTCTGCGTCCATCTCTAGGAGGACGTCCTCTGTGAAATAAAAGCAAAACTTAATATGATAATAATAATAGGGACAATCTCCTGGAGTCCTGCAGTGCCCTCCTGATCTGGCATCAGCTGGGAGACTTGTGTCCTACTGCTCATAGGAAAGACCGTGAGAGCCTGTTGCAGCATCGTCGCCATGACAACCCTCTTGTTGATTGTCATGATTTCATTAGCCAGTCCACTCGAGATGGGCTTAACAAAAATAAACGGCTGTGTCGCAATCAGTTTTCTGGTTTAGTCTCATAATCATCTGATAATGCTGCAGCAGTGGGGGACGTGGTGTGGGAATCTGCAACGCCTCCACAGCTCAGATATCTGAGGAGGTGTTTCTCCACACAAATGGACTGGGAGAAAGGGACGAGTCAAAGCACACACGGGGGAACTTAGAAAAATCTCCCACTGTCACCGTAAAGGTTCCTGTCAGGCTTATAGCAGACAAAAGCTGCCTCCAGTTCAGCTTATAGAATAAAAACAACTGCAATACCCCGCTTTCAGCCAGTGGAGGACAGTCTACGCATATCTATAACACAATATGTGGAATACAAATACTTTGCTCTAAAATGTCAAGATTAGGACCTGAATCCACCAACAACACTTATAAATATTAATTGTTTTTAAGCTGAAGTATTATCAGCAAAAATATACTTAAGGTATTAAAAGTAAAAGTAATCATGCAGCAGAATGGACCCTATAGAGACATCACATGTTTTATTAATGCAGATTTTTAATGTTGTGGCAGGTCAGGGGTGAACTGTTTAACTTTACTTTACATGCTGGGTAGTTTCATAATGTAAAGCATCATATATGATGAGCTTCTGTATAGAAACTCTTTATATGCAAGGTATTCACTAACTGTCGTCAGATATAAAGGCAGTGCAGTATGAAGTAGTCCCTGTGGTCGAGTAGAAGCATAAAGAGGCATTCAATGGAAATAAAACAAATTGTAATGTAACTATACTGAGTAAATATACTTAGTTACATTCCACCACTTTTGAGAGGATGAATAGACTCTTGAGTCTCAGTCACCACCGGTCCTCTCTGTGGAGGGTCTGAGAGCTCCTGATGAGGACAGTAGACCCGTTATCCATCGACTCGCCCTGTCGGTCCGTCCAGGAATGTTGTTGCTGTTGTTTAACGGGACCGACGGACGGAACCGGCCGCTGTGGACTGCTGTATTTTGGGCTAGGAGACATTCCGGGAGGAGAAGTGGACTCACCGTGAGCAGCAGAGCGGGGTTGTTAAAGAGATGCTGCTGGAAGAAAAGCCTCTGTCCCTTCAGGAAGTCGGAGACGTGGCAGCGGTGTCAGGTTTCAGGTTTCAGGAGGAGAAACTTGTTGCCGAAGTTGTGACGCCAGAGGTCGACTTCTGTCCAGCTGTCCCAGCCCGCTTCTCTTTAAGATCATGTCATTTATAGCTAGTCATAAAAGATAGGACTGAAAAACTAAGCAGTTAGTGTCTTATAAAACCCATCACAATCCAAATGTAACTGAATACATTTACTCAAGTATTAATAGCTCATTAGCAACAAAGAACTCTTAAACGTGCTGTGATCTAACCCCTTTAAAGAAAGATGATCTTGATCCCTCTGTTCTTAGCAATTTGAGGCCAATTTTTTAAACTTCCATTTTTATCAAAAGTTTTAGAGAAAGTGGTCTCAACCCAACTTTTATCTTTTATGTGTCTAAATAATGTCTACGACAAGTTTCAGTCTGGTTTTAGAGCTTTACATAGTACAAAAACCCTCTTCCTCAAAGTATCCAATGACCTCCTTTTAGCAGCTGACGAGGGAGAGCTCAATTTGAGTTATTTTAGACCTAAGTGCAGTTTGACAAAGTAGACCATGCCATTTTAATCAACCGTCTTAAAAACTGGGTTGGCATCAAGGACTCTGCACTTGGTTGGTTTTATTCTTACCTTTCAGATAGAACACACTCTGTCACCATAGGTAATTACTCCTCCTCTACATCTCACATTACCTTAATGATATCAACTGTTGGAGGCACAACATTTTCTTCAACTCAATAACTCCAATCAGAAATCATAGTATTCAGTCCCCTGAACCCTATCAGTCCCATCAAAAGTGCCCTTGGTCCCCTGTCTGTTAAGATACAGTCCACTGCCAGACACTTAGGAGTTGTATTTGACTCAGATTTGAGCTTCAAACCACACATCATAAACGTTTCCTTCAAATCAGAACCATCTCCAAAATCAAACTGATACTCTCACACCCTGACCTGGAAAAAATGATTCATGCATTCATCTTTTCAAGACTAGACTACTGTAAACCCCTCCTCTCTGGCATCAACCACAAGTCACTCTCTCACCTCCAACTAGTTCAGAACGCAGCAGCTCGACTTCTTGCTGGTTGTAACAGACGACATCACATAACAACAATCGCTGGCTTCTCTTCATTGGCTCCCTGTTCGTTTTAGAATTGATTTTAAGATTTTACTGATCACTTTGAAAGCACGTATGGGGCAGGTCCCAAAATATATAGTAAAAATGTTGACCCCTTATGAGCCAGCTTGCAGCCTTAGATCCTCAGGTGGGGCCCTTCTGGCTGTTTCAAAGTCAAGCCATCAGGGCCCCTCGGCTTTGGAATGACCTGCCTGAGGAGATAAGGCTTGAAGAATCAGTAATCTCTTTTAAATCACTTCTTAAAACTCATTTTTACGGACTGGTATTTATGTGATGTCGTCGTGTCAATGCTTTATTTTATTATTGGTTTTACTAAATCATTTTACTATATTATTATATATTTTATTTGTTAGTTCATTTCTATTGCATCGATTGGTTTTACCGTGTTAAATATTTTACTGTTTTATGCTCAGTTTGTCTTTCTTTGTTGGGCCTCATTGTTGAGTTTTCTGATGTTTTATTGCCTAGGCTTTTCTGCTTTGTCCATCAAAGAACTTTGTAAACTCCGTTTTTAAAGATGCTTTATAAATAAAGTTATTATCAAGTACTCCACAAGTGTGAGGTAGGCTATGGAATGCCATTTAATTAATTATTAAATAACAAAAGATAAATGCATAAATATGAAATACATTCTGTCAACAAATGAGGCAATAAATAAATGTAAATATATATAAATGAGACAATATAAATAAGGTTGCACTAGCTAGTTAGCCTAATTCTTGTGCTTTGGTTCATTGCAATATAACAGATGGATATAAAAAGATCTCTGGAATAAATGTGGAATTATTTAACAAAAGTCTCCTGAGCTAAACAAATCTGGAATTATAAAATAAAATGACCCTGAAATATATAAAAGTAGTCCTTTGACAAATAGGAAATAAAAAACTGTTTATTTATTTATTGAACTATCCAGACTAATGGATATTTGTACGATTTAAATTGACTTATATATTCTTTACCTTATTTATTTAATTCATATGCATATTTATTTAGTTAGTTAGTACTGAATGATATGCCATTCACAGTTTTACTTTATTTGACTGTGTACTTTTTCCACTTAACTGCATTTGAGGGGGAATATTGTGCCTGTTACTTCATTACACTTATCTAACATCTGTAGTTACATTTCAGATTAAGACTGTATCCTAATATAAACATTTTACCGTAACAACTACAGTTAAGTTGTGTTAAATTGTTTTGTTATTTGCCTTTTACAATTATTTACTTTGTCCACATAACTGATGATTATTTATCAAAAATCTTATTGTGTAAATATTTAGCAAAAAAGCTCCAGGGGTCAACAACATCGTCACATTATCAATATTGTGGTATTTGGTCAAAAATATTGTGGTATTTGATTTTCTCCATTTGGCCAGCCCCACAGCTGATCAGATCAAACCACCTGACATTATATAGTAAATGAGTTAAAGCTTGGGTATTAATTAATTAATTTCTTTACTGTAATATTTCAAAACTGTCCTAATAGCCAGTCAGCTATATGTAGGTGAAGTGCCAGCTGCTCATAACTTTGCTCTGCCCTGCCTCTGTGGGCCGCACAAAAATTGCCACCGCTGTACACTTTGACCAATCAGAGCGAGGCTCCGATTCTCCGTTCTTATTGGCTGTGGGACTGTCCGGTCACCTTGGCAACATCAGTCTTCCTATCAAAACTGAATTCACCTGACGTTCGGTGGGAGACAGCAGGTAGCGTGGCAATGAGTCTCAACGGCTGTTTTCGCCCACCCTAGCTTTAATGGTAGCTTCACCTCCACCAGCAACTACATAAACATGGTGCCAACAGTAATACATCAGTAAAAATAATCCAACAATAATATAACATTGAGAGGCCAGTATGCTATAAATACTTACCTATGTGGTGAGATACTTTTATGATCTGCAGGACTTATTTGTACTACAGTATTTTTAAACAATCATTTACAGTGTTATATTTCTACCCGCACTGAAGTAAAAGATCTAATAATGTCACAATATAATAGAAAATATAGGCCTGTTTTGGCAAT
The DNA here is from genome assembly GCF_027596085.1 of Anoplopoma fimbria. Classification (NCBI taxonomy): domain Eukaryota; kingdom Metazoa; phylum Chordata; class Actinopteri; order Perciformes; family Anoplopomatidae; genus Anoplopoma; species Anoplopoma fimbria. Next base: position 12,671 of record NW_026552860.1, on the reverse strand, counting down.
TTCACTACTGCTTACATGGTCTCCTTATGCCTCTGGCACTAAATCAATGTCTCACCCTGTCCTCTCAGAATTTTTGAAATATTGCTGATTTAAAAAAACATCATCAATATAACTTTTAAAGTCAGGTTTGTTGATATCTTATCAGTACTCAATTATGTGTCTTCTTTTGGTGTAATCCCCACTGTGTGGTGAAGCCATAGATCATATTACACATTGCAAATGATGAAGTTCATAACGGACTGAATAACTAATTTAAACATCGTTTATAGTAGACATTTGATTGGATTTAGTTCTTTTTAGGGTTAAAAGCCTGTTAATCTTTTACACCGTTTTGGTTTAGATTCTTCCAGCAGCAGTAGCACTCGTCCTTAAGCACAAAGAGTACAATAGCAGTAGTAGTAGTATTAGTCCTTCAGCACTAAGAGTACAATAGCAGCAGCACTAGTAAGTAGTAGTAGTAGTAATCGCCCACTAATGGTAGTCGTACTAGTAACAGTAATAATATTTTTTAGCAACAATATAAAGTAGTAGCAGTACCATCAGCAGTGATAGTAATAACAGACACTTAAGAAGTAACAGATGCATCTTTATTGATATATTTAATAAAATGTTTAACACACCCGTCCTTCCTGTTCCTCCTTGAGGATGGCAGAGTAAAGAGTGTGTACACAGTCCAATGTTGTCTGTCTGCATAAAAAAAGAAAGAAAAAAAAGCAGCTCATTTCTTCTTGCTGGCTCTCTTCCCCTCTCCTTTCTTTGGTTTCCCTTTTCCTCGCAGTTTCCTCAGGCGACGCATCTCCTCTTTGAAGTCCTCATGCTCGTCTCTGAGAAGGGAGAACAAACATTTGATCAAACTTTAAACATTGTCACCGGGGCGCAGAGTTTTCTTTTTCAACTAAGGTATTTTACTGTTTTTACGATCAATACAAAGGCCACTGCTAATGACACCCAACACTTCCTGTATAGATGTTTCTCATTGAAAATCCTTCCAGCAGACCCAAGGACATAAATGATCAAGCATGTCATTTTGAGTACCTGAACAGTCCCATGAACCGGAGCTTCTGGGTCATGGAGTAGTAGATCTTGTGCTGTGGGTACCAGTCGTACACCTCCTTCCTCTTGGCCATGGGAGGCTCCTGGAACAGCTGGACAACCTTCATAGATCTGGAGTCCGTCGGACGCACCACCTCCCCAAAGATCTGAGCACTCAGTCTGGCCATGCGCAGGGCGTAGCTGGACAGGCTGGCCATGACCGCTGAGCAGAGCAGAGAGAGGACTTCAAACTTGAGGCAGGTAGAACATAAAGGTCTGCAAAAAAAATATTCTCTGGTTCTCTCAACTGTGAAAAGTTGTTTTCTAACAGACATAATAGTAAGCTACAGATGTTAAGATGGTTCTCTCTTTCTGACCCATCCCTTTCCATTTGAAAATATGTTTTCCTTTATGAGAGAGAGTTGGAACGTGGTTTGATTAAGAATGGCCAACCACTCAGGAGACAGGGGCCCTCAGAGTTCCCCCATATTGGCCGACAACCCCACCGCCTCTCGTGCAGCTTCAGAAATTCGTTCTCACCAAGCCTTTGGGATTTTGTGAAGTATTCAACTTCAAAAGCGGGGATATTTTCCTTAGCAACAAGATACAATTGTTGTGGAATATGTTGTTCATTAGCTCAGCAAGTCTCAGATGCTGCAATTTCGGAATGCTTGACCCACAAAGGTCGTGGCACGGCAGTTCATGCATGCAACAACTCAAATAGAAGAACCAATCACAGCTTAAGAAAATGTCCTGACCATTGACCAAATCAAAGATGAGTAAAGCCTCATCAGGTCTCGGCCAACGGCTTCAAACAAACAAGTTCCAATCTTAACATATTTGCTGACTTGGCCTTCCTTCTTATGTTACTAAATTTAAATTTCATTTTTTTAAGTCGTGTCATGATAAACAAATGGAAGGAGTATTTGAGATGAAACAGAACTCATAGGCAACATGTGTTAGACTGACCGACCATACACTCAGAAGCCTGCTGTTGTGTGTCTGCCCTATTACGTATTAAAAATGGTAGAAAAAATGATCTGGCTCAATTTGTTTGTGCATATAATGATTAAGGACTCGCCTCATTTGTATTTTTATTTATTTTGGACCAAAAGTACTGAACTTGTGTTTAACCTTATTTATTAGCTTTCCGATGATCAGAGAACCAGCATGTTTATTTGTTGTGTAATTTTAGCAGTCAAATTTAAATAATAAACAGTAGTTGATTATCAAAGACGAACCAAAACGTGGTAGAACATATATTTGGAGGCCATATGTTAAAAAACAAAGTGAAAATAGGAAAACCAGCAGCCAGTGTCTTGTCTCGTGCTCGAATCTACAGGATAAAAGCGAGCATGTTGACGGTGTTATGAATGTTTGTCCGTCCACATCTGTTCATGACAACACTGACTTAACACCGTTGGCTCATGTTAGTGATGTTTTATTCGTCGTATTGATGCCAATCTTCCTTTAAAATCCTTACTGATAACCTCAACACGATGAAAAACTACACTTCCCTTCTTAACAGTCCTAACATGGTTCTTACCTGTAGCCTGAGAGGAAGTCCACGTCGTTCGTTAGTGAAAAACGCTAGAAACGCCGGTAAAACGCAGTAATCTCTAAATGAGGACTGCTACAGCTCAATGCAGTGTTCTAACGTGTCAGCTCCCATTCACCTTCACGAGCACCATACTGCCATCACAAGCTCTATCGCGCATGACACATTTTCCCTGGAGCTGATTGGTTAGTGGCGTTCACTTCCTGTTTCATGGTAAAGTGGTGTTTTTATTTCCAACACGAGCCACATTTCATAAATTACACATTTAGACACCAATCAGTCGTCATAACAACATAAATGAACACAGACTTACCTTAGTGTGAAGTCTGGCGTTACTTTATTTCAACTAAGCGCTAGCAGGAAGTCCGTCGCTCTTAAGAGTTCCGTGGGTTTGAAAGGTGTTGCACAAAGTTCCGGTTATCCGTCGGCTGAAGCGCACTTATCGTGAAATATACGACCATTTGAATTGTGTGCGTCAATATGTATTTTACTTGAAAATAAAGCCACAATATAAACGGTAAGATAAAGTTTATCATATTTCAAGGAATATGATACCAGATTATATATACACTAAAAACACCTCTGATACTAAGACATCTGATAGTGTAATTTGTTATATGTTGAAACCTCGAATTTATCTTAAATTTGTATTGAAAGTTATTGTTAAAGTGACGTTGCCATGATATTTGAGCAATTGAAGGTCATTACATGATGAGTGAAGCAAACGAGTTTTGCATTCTTTTCTTTTCTGTTGTTGGGTTACAGCCATTAATTGAAACAATTAATGGAATGGTTAAGTAGTAAATCCACAGCATTACTTATTGATTAAAATAATGTTTTTTGGTGTTATTTTGGGATGATAAATGTTAGAAAACTAATTTTAGCCAACTTCAAAAGACCCCACCTCTCTTCATGTGCTACTATGATGAAAGTCAACTCTCCTTAAATGATTGTAATCCAAATATTAAATTAAAAAAATGGAAATCAAGCAATTTAAGTAAGCGATACATAAATATTAGTGTAAGTAGATTTAGAGATGGTTACGGTAAGTAGTGAAAGTAAAACGTTTCTTCTTCGCTTGGTCATATCAGCCGGACTTCTCCCTCTGTGGTTAGTGTCTGATTCTTTGGTGGCCGCTAGGTGGCAGACAGTAGAAGAAGAAGAAGAAGAAGAAGAAGAGGCGGAAGAGGCGGAAGTAAACATGGCCCAGGAAAAGAGCATGGCGGTCCAAGAGTTCCTCAGGAAAGCAGAGCTATTAAAACAAGGAGCAGAAGCTCGGGTGTACCGGGCGGAGTTCCTGGGAAAGCCGACTATTGTAAAAGAAAGGTTCACAAAGCGCTACAGACACCCGGTGCTGGACGAGAAGCTGACCCACCGAAGGACGGTGCAGGAGGTCCGCTCCATACTGCGCTGCCGGAGAGCAGGCAAGTCCAACAGCAGCCATCGGTCTGGACCCTAATTCTATCAGATTCGGGGTCCGATTGGCTTTGACTAACAGCAGCATCGTTATCAGATGAAAACAGTTTGAAAAAGAAGATAAATTAACTTCATCCCAGCCAACCGGTGCTACAACAAAATCTTCTGTTACATGAGACAGTGCTGGGTTAACCGAATAATTGTCCAGTTACGGAGCCCGAGAAGAGCTCCAATAATATATATATATATATATATATATATATATATATATATATATATTATATATATATAGAGAGAAAGAGAGAAATATATATAGAAATGCACATGCACAATTTCACAAATTGTCAATAAGAAACAGCAAAATACATACATTCAAACTAACATGCCAGGGGTCAACTGCAAAAAAAAAAAATGGCATGAACTGCCTGTGATATATGTATGTAATTACACAATCAGAATTTGTGATGATGTCTCCTTTTTTCTCTTTATCTTATTTCTTTATTTAAAAATAAATCACATTTTAGAAACCATGCCGGCTGTGCCTACATGTACCAGGTTGCATTGCGTGCAAGCGGTGGGTTTGCTGTCTGATAAATAAACAAAATACACGAACAGAATAGAATATACTCAAAACGTAAATTAAATAAATATTCTTTATTCAACCGTACACCTTCAGATTTCATGTTTCTGGATCACACAGTTTAAGCAACATTTACACAGAAACATCAAGGATGTATTAGCACATGAAGGTAGAGGAGTGGAAGTAGAGACACTATTACACAGCTGGTTTATTCATCAACCATTTCTTTCATTTTGTTACTGGAGCTGTTTTGACATAAACATGTAAATAGATTATTTGACAACTACCTCTCCCCTCGTGACGCAAGAGCCTGGAAGACGTTCAAACCATGCAGTAAACAATGTAAAAAAAAAAAACTAAACAAAGCAGCCTCTCATGTTCAATCATATACCAGGTGAAGTGGCTTAAGTCGTTGGGATCGAGCCACAGTCCTCTGAAGCTTCCTATCGGGCTACATTATAAGCCGGCCCACCGTTAAACGGTCCAATCAAATCAAGTTACTACCAAGTTACTAACTTCATTGTCGTTGTTTTTTGTGTTTTTTTATGTTCATATATATTATATATATTTCTGTGTAAAAAATAGTTAACGTTTATCCTTTTTTTTTTTTTTTTTTTGTTTATTTGTCTGTTTCTGTGTACCAGTGAGCATGTGGTTTGAGTCTTTTTGTGAAATTTGTTGATATTGAATAATGAATAATAAAAACTCTCCTTCAACCTCTGTCCTCCTCAGGCATCTCTGCCCCTGTAGTCTACTTTGTGGACTACACATCCCACTGTATTTTCCTGGAGGAAATCGAGAATTCATTGACAGTGCGCGACCACATCGCCTCCACTCGGCAGTCTGAATGCAGTATGGAGCTGGAGTGGCTGGCTGAGAGGGCGGGCCAGGTCCTGGCCAAAATGCATGATGAGGACGTCGTCCACGGGGACCTGACCACCTCCAACATGCTGCTGAGACGCGGCCCGGAGGACGGGAGTCGGAGCTGTTCCTCATCGACTTCGGCCTGAGCTACATCTCCGCCCTGCCGGAGGACAAGGGGGTGGACTTGTACGTGCTGGAGAAGGCCTTCCTCAGCACCCACCCGAACACAGAGGCTCTGTTTGAGAGGCTGCTGAAGAGCTACGCGGCCGCGTCCAAGAAATCCTCAGCGGTCATTAAAAAGCTGGACGAGGTCCGATTGAGAGGGAGGAAGAGGTCGATGGTGGGATGATGATCTGTGCTGCGTTCAGGGACAAGCCTCTCTGGAAATGATGTTATATTAACAAAGTTGTTATTATGAAAAACAAGTTTATAAAATGTTTTTTCTTCTTATGGAAGGCCGATATAATAAAAAGATGGACTTTGTAATGATGTTTGTACATTTTCTAACAGTTTATGTCTATAAATATTTGATACACAAAGTCAGACACATCAGCTTCTTCATATCCTTTGTTACTGATATTGTGGTAGCATGAACTGTAAGTTCCTGTTGCCCCACTTTACTACAGACCTTAAATTAAGTGTGCATGCTTTCAGGTCGAAAGATGTTTTGGATAAAAACATGATGAGTTTGGTGGAATGTCATAAGTTAAAAGCCTTGTTTTCTGTTAATCAATGGTTGATGTCTGCAACCTGAACATCACTAAATCAGTGCTTCCTGGGATATGTTGCGTTTTTAACCACCACATTAAGTTTGATTGGTATGCAGCTCATATGCTTTTGACTTGTTAGCTGAATTATCATAAATCAGAAGACTCTGGGGTTCTCATGTAGCTGTCAGACACAGGTTTAATATATTGAGATCTTTCTAAATCACAGTTAACAGCACAGTCATCTTAAAAAACTAGTGGTATGCAGTCACTCCGAACAAAGTGTCTGCTTTGACCTTAAGTTGTAGTTTGAATGTTGTTCTTAAAATGTTTATGAACACTGATTTCATGTTTGTTAAGAGTTGTTTTGGGGTTTAGTTTATTTAATGTAGAAAACAGCAGAGGCCATCCGGTCTCTAAACTGAATTAAGCAATGCTCTGACATCTGCCGTACAGCTCAAACAATATTAATATCAAAATATGTATCTATTATATAACTACAGCCTAGAGGCTTTTGAATATAATGTCGTCATAGAGGGAAATTCCAAACAGACACCATTTTTAAAGAACATTTAAAGCTAAATGTGTTAAGTGAGGAGTAAAAATATAAATATTTTTATGTTAATAACAACGTTATATATGATAAATCAATAGAGTTTGGAGATATATCAAAAAATAATTTAACTCCATGATCCATGTAGAGCTTAAGATTTCAAAATATATCTCCTCTTACGATGTTCAAACCAGACACTCAGAGCTCCACTTTTAAAGATTGAATACAGAGTTTTGAAATTCATTTTGGTTTTGGGGTTATTCTCTTTTTCATACTTCCATACTATGTAATTCTCTACAACTTATGATATAAGTAGTATACAAAACAAATACCTAAAAATTACAATGTAATAAGATACAGACACCATTCAAATTTCCATACCTTTATTTATATCTCAGATTGACTCAATCCTAAAACACAGTTTTTAACACCCTCTGAGGTCTGAGCCAGTTTTCCTATCTTTGTCGCTCGGAGGTCACTAAATTGAACGTGGAATCGGTGTGTTCGTACGCAAAGACGATGTCGGACTCCGTAGTATTCTCTGGCCCTCTCCCTAATCTGGTCAATGATGAGATGTATAGCCGCATGTCATCATTCCGCCGCTGGCTGTCGAGGTGGTGTCCTGCAAACAATGTGGGCTTCGTAGACAATTGGCATACTTTCTGGGGAAAACCTGGTCTGATTAGGAGAGACGGCATCCATCCTACTTTGGATGGAGCGGATCTCATCTCTAGAAATCTGACCCAGTTCATTAGTGGACCTAATCCATGACCCAGAGTTCAGACCAGGAAGCAGAAGCAGAGTCGCAGTCTTTCACACTTCTCTGCGCTTCCTTTGGAGCAGTTACCCACCCAGTTACCCACCCAAAACCCTATAGAGACTGTGTCTGCCCCACGGCCACTTCAATTATTTAAAGTCAACAGAAGAGGAGTTATACAAAATAACTTAATAAAAGTTAAGGCAACCGATGCAACAGTGCATCAAAACAGGACAGTTAAATGTGGACTCTTAAATATTAGATCTCTGTCATCTAAGGGTGTACTTGTAAATGATTTAATATCAGATAATCATATTGATTTATTTTGTCTTACTGAAACCTGTCTGTGTCATGAAGAGAACGTTAGCCTTAATGAATCAACTCCTCCAAGTTATATTAATACTCATATTCCTCGAGGCACAGGCCGAGGAGGTGGAGTAGCAGCTATCTTTGACTCAAGCCTATTAATAAACCCTAAACCTAAATTAAATTACAACTCATTTGAAAGCCTTGTTCTTAGTCTTTCAAACCCGAGCGGGAAAGCATTAAAGTCAATTTTATTTGTTATAGTGTATCGTGCACCAGGTGCGTATTCTGAATTCCTATCTGAATTCTCAGAGTTTTTATCTAGTTTAGTCCTTAAGACAGATAAAGTTATTATTGTAGGGGATTTTAATATTCATGTGGATGTGTATAATGATAGCCTTAGTACTGCGTTTGGTTCATTATTAGATTCTATTGGCTTCTGTCAGTGTGTACATAAACCGACTCACTGTTTTAACCATACCCTCGACCTTGTTCTGGTTTATGGTATTGAAGTAGAAAATGTAATTGTCTCTCAACAGAACTCTCTTTTATCGGACCATTTTCTAATAACCTTTGAATTTGTTCTACCAGAGTGTACGCCAGAGAGGCAGAGGCTATGTTGTTGCTAGCACAGCAATGGTAGATGTATTTCCTTTTTAGATCCTATATCCAATAGAATCCTCACACATGCCAGGCTGATGTAGAACTAACCCTATTTGGATATAGCAGAACTTAACTGGTCTGGGGAAGGTTAAATACTGTGCTCAAGGACACCATCTTCAGAATTGGGTAGCAGTCTGCTGTGTTTCACACGTGGTGTTTCCCTGTTCTCCTCGATCGAGAAACAATAAATGTTACTGCTTAAGACATCTGGGTCTGCTGACATTTTTCTGTCTCGAGGAACTAGCTCTAAGATTTCCATCACACTAAAAAAAAAAAAAATTGGGATTTGTTGAGCTGACTAAAATACTCTAGGTCACAATAGCAGCTCACTGGGAATTGTACTAATTGAACACATTGTGGTCCATTGATTACCCAAATCCTGGAAATAATAAGGACATTTGTGCAAATGCTAGGTGTTTGTGTCCAATTTTCTTAAATACAATTGTTGTAGGAAAATGTCTATATTAGTATATTATCTCTGCTCTATGCATTGACGTTCTTATGCCCACAATTTATTGAACACATTGTGACTTTTTCTAGCACACAATGGAGGACCAATGGATGTCCTCAAGGTTACTCCACATTAACATGAAGCTCCCAGATTCAGTGTGAACATTTTTTATTTAAAAAAACTGTACAAAATAAACTGCTTTGCTTGTCTGATAACAAACTTATATATGCACTGTTGTTTCCCTCTGACCAAACACGTAGCTTTTTATTGTAAGGATTTGATAGCTTTCGTACCTAGCATAGACTGTATAAAATAGGGACGTAGTAAAACCAAATATCATTAGATCATTTTCAGAACACAGACTATCGTCACATTTTGTTAGTTGAGAGGCTTTTATACGAATGCTGCGAGAATGATTCCCCAGAACGCAAAATGAGTCTGGAAGTCAATGGACTTCTGAATGTGTTTTTGGTTTCTATGCCTGAAATAATACCTGCTGTTAACAAGCTGAAGAGATTTTAACGTTACGCGCATATAAAGGCAGTTGCTATAGTCACATGAGCGCGCGTAGTTTGTTTTATATCCTAACGTTAGCTTTATTCTTCTGCCGATTGCATTTAAGCTTCAATAATAATAAAAGCAGTGTTCATCTGTGAAGATTATCTTGCTGAACAAAACTTGCAAGTATCATAAATGTTTGTTAGCAACAGAGTTCCTTTTCTGCAATAAAAATCCCATTGGCTTTTTGTGGAGGGAACCTGCGCGACGCTAACTTCCTGGTTTGCATACAAAGTTTCATCATCCCTGCAGCACTCTATGACTAGACAATGCAATTCTTTTTTTAGTGTGTTTTGTAAATTGTTGTAACATTTTTGTCCTAATGATACAATTAAAGCATTTGCATATGCGTTAAGTGAATTTATTTCTTAATAACGTGTAAGTTTAAACCTCTTTATCACAGTGTGAATATGTGGAAACACTGCATTCTCTGTGTTGATGATAATTATTGTTTGAAGGATCCATATGATAATGATTTGTTAACATGAAACAATGATGACATTTAATGTTGGACCTATACAATGATACTCTAAAAACAACATGCACGTTGGACTAGATCATTTAATATTGTTGAGCTTTGCACAGAGAATCTCGGTTGTGAAAACGGAGTCAAAGCAAACAGAAATGACCATGAATTACATACTGACTACAGTAAATCACTTTGGCTTACAAGGCATTTGGTCACGTTTGTATCATACAAGTCTGGTTTGATTCATATTCTCAAACATATTTAACCATTCAAATAGCATTCCCTGACATTTCTTACAAAATGTAATTCTTAGATTAAAAAAAATATGACACTCTTTGCAAGTAAAATCATAATAAACATAAAAGCTATTGCGTACTATTTAGAGTCATACAATGATGCACAGAGAATAATTACATCATCACTCATATCAGCTTTAAAGATTTTTTTCTGATTGTATCTGTCTGTCCAGTGCATGTCTGTCACTGTGCAGATTTATATTAAAACCTGAAACTATCACATCTGATAGACACCTTTACATTAAATATCTTGGTCCATAGATATTTTTCAGAATCTTGACTTTGAGTCATATTGTAGGAATGTGCCATGTTTACCAACAACAGTTTACTACTACAATCATGTACTTCATATTACTCCTAATATATTCACATATCTGAAAAATGTTACAGGCTATAAGGCATTGGAAGGCATAGCAGTAAACTATATGGGCTTACTACTGTGTGCGGTTTACAAACCATTGTTATTACTTTAATACATTCATATTTCTAAGCAGAATGAAAATATTTGGATTTTATTAAATCTGACGAATATTTTTTGTTAAATTTAGATTGTTGAGAGCACATACATTTTTTTGACATTGTATTTGATTGAAAATTCACAATATTATTCAGTTCACATTACAAATGTAAACAAACGAATGGGATGTTTTCACTACAGTAATTACCTGTACCTGAAGCAGCTGTTAGGCACCTCTAAACCTGACCCAATTGTTCAACTGAAATAATTAAACTAAACTCCAGTCAAATGTATAAAATGCGAGTTCATTTTGAGAATAAGATGTAGGCAGTATGGTCAGAGTTTCTGCTTTGTGGAGGCCAGGGTGGAGTCGCTGATCAGCTGAAGTCTCGGTTGGTGAGGATCAGCGGGGCCACCAGGGTCCACGTGTACAGGGCCAAGCACACCCAGCTGGATGTGATCTTCACCCACACTGCTGGCCACTTGCTGGTTATGGTGTAGTCTGCATCGGGGCTGTCGAGAACAGAACACAACAAAAGGTCTCTCAGTCTTCAACATTTACAAAAATTCAGTCTGCATTGTCCTGCAGCAACAACGTCTTATTGGTACATTTTTTGTTAGTGATCCGACATCTATAGGCTGTGTTGGGAGGCGGAGGACTGACCTGTACCAGCTGGTGAGGGTCATCATAATGTAAAGTGAGGCCAGGAAGAGCATGAAGTGGAAGAAGGAGTAGCTGTACTGGACCAAGTCGCGCCATTGTCCTCCACCCGCCTGTCCTGTTGACTCCTCTGAGAGGTCGGGGCTGCTGCCGCCCTCAGCCAGGATGGTCGAGTCTTTGGAGGCCATGGTCAGCTTGTTCACCTGGCTGGTGCTGGACGAACGGATGCTGAGTGCAGAATAAAGAGATAAATGAAGACAAGCTAAGAATAAAAAAAATAAAGAAATAAAAAATAAAATAAAACAAGTATTATAAATAAGCAATAAAAACAGTAGAAAAAAAAAAAAAAAACAACAATAACTGAAATATTATATTTACAGACAGAGAAAAAAACAACAACTATTTTAACTATTTTTAACTTTCCTAACTACTATTGCACGGTGTAGTGTATTGCACAGGTTATTATTGTCATGTGGTCTGCTGGGAGCAGAGCTGGTTGTGCAGCCTGACAGCAGCAGGAAGGAAGGACCTGCGGTACCTCTCCTTCACACACCGGGGTGAAGCAGCCGGTGGCTGAAGGAGCTGCACAGAGCTGCCAGGGTGTCCTGCATGGGGTGGGAGGTATTGTTCATCAGGGATGATAGCTTGGCCATCACCCTCCTGTCTCCCACCACCTCCACCGTATCCAGTGGACACCCCAGCACACTGCTGGCCTTCCTGACAAGTTTGTTCAGTCTCTTCTTGTCAGCTGCTGAGATGCTGCTGCTCCAGCAGACCACTGCATAGAAGATGGCTGATGCCACCACGGAGTTGAAAAAGGTCTTCAGGAGGTCTCCCTGCACTCCAAAAGACCTCAGTCTCCTCAGCAGATAGAGTCTGCTCTGACCCTTTTTTAAAGTGCCTTTGAATGATTAGTCCAGTCCAGTTTATTGTTCAAGTGAACACCCAGGTACTTATAAGATTTCACAATCTCAATGTCCTGTCCCTGGATGTTCACTGGTTCCGGAGGACAGTGTTTTCCCCCGGAAGTCCACCACCAGCTCTTTGGTTTTACCAGAGTTGATCTGGAGCGGTTCCGCCGGCACCATCCTATGAAGTCCTGGTTCAGTTCTCTGTATTCCCTCTCATCGCCTGCGGAGATGAGGCCGACGATTGCAGAGTCGTCAGAGAACTTTGCAGGTGGCAGGTATCAGAGTTATGTTTGAAGTCTGATGTGTAGATGGAGAGGAATGGAGCCAGAACGGTTCCTTGTGGGGCCCCGTGCTGCAGGACACCCGATCTGACTCACACTCCCTTATCCTCACATACTGTGGACGGCTGGTGAGGTAGTCCAGTATCCATGC